>NC_084623.1:7432755-7445255 GCF_033978795.1 Nerophis ophidion | reverse complement strand
TCTAAGTCTAAGACTAAATCCGACCAATCTAAGTCTCAGACTAGATCCGACCAATCTAAGTCTCAGACTAGATCCGACCAATCTAAGTCTCAGACTAGATCCGACTAATCTAAGTCTCAGACTAGATCCGACTAATCTAAGTCTCAGACTAGATTCGACTAATCTAAGTCTCAGACTAGATCCAACCAATCTAAGTCGGATCTAGATCCGACCAATCAAAGTCTATAAGACTAGATCCGACCAATCTAAGCCTCAGACTATATCCGACAAATCTCAGTCTAAGACTAGAATCCGACAAATCTAAGCCTCAGACTAGATCCGACCAATCTAAGTCTGTACGGAGTGGTACACGGACATAGGGAGAAGTACAGAGTGCCAATAAACCTTAAAGGCACTGCCTTTGCGTGGCGGCCCAGTCACATAATGTCTACGGCTTTTCACACACACAAGTGAATGCAAGGCATACTTGGTCAACTTTACCACTATTAACCCACACCAAACAAGAATGACAAACACATTTCGGCAGAACATCCGCACCGTAACACAACTTAACAAATACCCAGAAGCCCTTGCAGCACTAACTCTTCCGGGACGCTACAATATACACCACTGCCCACTTCAACCTCCTCATGCCCTTTCAGGGAGAGCATGTCCCAAATTCCAAGCAGCTGTTGTGAGGCATGTTAAAAAATAAGGTATGCACTTTGTGACTTCAATAATAAATTTGGCATTTTTTTTTCCATAACTTGAGTTGATTTTATTTTGGAAAACCTTATTTTGTTTAATGCATCCAGCGGGGCATCACAACAAAATTAGGCATAATAATGTGTTCATTCCACGACTGTATGTATCGGTTGATATCGGAATCGGTAATTAAAGGCCTACTGAAAGCCACTACTAGCGACCACGCAGTCTGATGGTTTATACATCAATGATGAAATATTAACATTGCAACACATGCCAATACGGCCTTTTTAGTTTACTAAATTACAATTTTAAATTTCCCGCGAAGTATCCTGTTGAAAACGTCGCGGAATGATGACATCTTTAGTTGTAGTGGACATGTTCTTCCAGACGATCCAAGCTATAAATAGTCTGCTTTTATCGCATAATTACACAGATTTCCGGACATCTGTGTTGCTGAATCTTTTGCAATTTGTTCAATTAATAATGGAGACGTCAAAGAAGAAAGATGTAGGTGGGAAGCGGTGTATTGCGGTCTGCTGTAGCAAAACAAACACAGCCGGTGTTTTTGTTTACATTCCCTAAAGATGAAGGTGAAGCTTTAATATGGAACAGAGCGGTCAAGCGAACACGTTTCTCTACCACATGTCAACCGGCAGGTTTCGGTGAGAGAATTGTGGTAACAAGTCGGCTCTTACCGTAGACATGAGCGGAGCTTGTGTCGTTCCTCCTGCAATCCAATCCACTTTATTTATATAGCACATTTAAACAACAATAACGTTTCCAAAGTGCTACACAGCCATGTTAAAAACAATATTATGCTCCACCAATGACTGAATAAAACAAAAAATAAAAACAATAAAAACAATTTGATTAAAAACTATTTTAAAGGGTAAAATCAATTAAAACAGTAAAATAAAAATCAAAGTGTATAAAAAACACAGAGGACAACACAACTCACGTAGTGTTAAAAGCCAAAGAATAAAAGTGGGTCTTAAGACAGATGTCAAAAGAGGCAGCTGCGACTCTCTTGGCTCCTCCGTGGCTTCCCTCAGAGACACTGGCGGTCACCACACCCCTCCAACTTTCAAGTATGACTATATCAATGTTTATTTATATAGCCCCAAATCACAAATGTCTCAAAGGACTGCACAAATCATTACGACTACAACATCCTCGGAAGAACCCACAAAAGGGCAAGGAAAACTCACACCCAGTGGGCAGGGAGAATTCACATCCAGTGGGACGCCAGTGACAATGCTGACTATGAGAAACCTTGGAGAGGACCTCAGATGTGGGCAACCCCCCCCCTCTAGGGGACCGAAAGCAATGGATGTCGAGCGGGTCTAACATGATACTGTGAAAGTTCAATCCATAGTGGCTCCAACACAGCCGCGAGAGTTCAGTTCAAGCGGATCCAAGACAGCAGCCAGAGTCCCGTCCACAGGAGACCATCTCAAGCGGAGGCGGATCAGCAGCGTAGAGATGTCCCCAACCGATACAGGCGAGCGGTCCATCCTGGGTCCCGACGAGCGGTCCATCCTGGGTCTCGACTCCGGACAGCCAGTACTTCATCCATGGTCATCGGACCGGACCCCCTCCCCTTACTAAAACACTAGTAACACAATAAGCAGATAAGGGATTTTCCAGATTTATCATAGTAAATGTGTCTAATAACATCTGAAACGCTCCCACTGCCCTGTTTCTTCTAGTCCTTCACTCTCACTTTCCTCATCCACAAATCTTTCATCCTCGCTCAAATTAATGGGGGAATTGTCGCTTTCTCGGTCAGAATCGCTCTAGCTGCCGGTGGCCATGATTGTAAACAATGTTCAGATGTGAGGAGCTCCACAACCCGTGACGTCACGCGCACATCGTCTGCTACTTCCGGTAAAGGCAGGGCTTTTTTTATTAGCGACTAAAAGTTGCGATCTTTATCATCGATGTTCTCTACTAGATTCTTTTTAGCAAAAATATTGCAATATCGCAAAATGATCAAGTATGACACAAGCTGCTATCCCCGTTTAAATAAGAAAATCTCATTTCAGTAGGCCTTTAAGAGTTGGACAATATCGTCAAAATAGCCATTAAACAGAATAAATAATTTACAAGCGCAACTTCCTTCAACGTGCTTTTTCCTTCCAGACCGTCGCCCTGTCCTATGTGTCCGGAACAATCTCCAGGTTAGCTCCGGCCGTGTAAGATCCAGCCTCAGCACCACGTGCTCGGGGTCACCTTCCTTTCTGTCGCCGTCTTTCCCCAGTTACTACGAAACCAAGGCCGTCTTCCTCGCCATGGGAATAACGGCGCTGGTTTGCGCGACCGTCACCGTCTTCTGCTTCCAAACCAAGGTAAGACGTCCGCGGCATCTTGTCGTCGGTGTGAAAAGGACGCCTTTGTCTCGCATTACAAGCTTTTTAAAAACGCACGGGATCTTTTTTTGCCATCTTTTTCTGTATGATGCAAGCGAGATGAAAAGGGGAACTTGACGCCCACTCCTCGTTTAGTTCTCGCCTCATTATATTCCTCTTTGGAATGTTTCTGCTCCTTCTTGTGCCTTCAAGCAGACGGCGATGGCTTTCATGCCGTTTCTTTTGCTTCTCGTGGCAGGTCGACTTCACTTCCTGCGGGGGATTTCTCTGGATTGCTGCCACTTTGCTCATGATCATTGGGATTGTGACAGCTGTCATGCTCTCCTTCCACTACGTGAGATGTCTTCTCTAATGGATTCTGTCTTCTCAGCAGGGTGCATCCCTGTGACTGATTTGCCATTCACAGCCTTTTTATTTTTTACACTCCTTCCAACAGGTGCCTTGGCTCCACATGCTCTACGCCGCCATTGGGGCCATGGTCTACACCCTGGTGAGCTATGTAGTAAATCTCTAGACCAGGGCTGTCCAACTCCTTTTCCTGTTACACTAAAAAACACATAAATTTGGCTATGCATTATATTTGTTACATACAGTGTAAAAATGTAGAATTTTCAGTAAAAACTGGCAACTCAAGTCATTTTACAGAATATGTATTACGGTAAATGGGAAAAACACTACCATTGATAATCAATTCCGGCTACTAAGTTTTTTTAACATTAAAAAAAAAAAGGGCCGTTTCTTTCCATTTACAATATTGCACCATAAAAACAGATTTTACCAAAAAAAAAAAACGGTAAATGGAAAATGTGTACCACTGTTTTTTACGGTGGTTTCTACAAAATATTACAAAAGAAAAACAGTAATTTTTTTTTTACTATTTATAGTAATGTGCCATAAAATAATAGCCAGAGATTTTATGGTAAATGGAAAAACAGTACGATTGTTTTTTTTGACAGACAAATCTGGCAGCTTTGTCGCCAGAATTTTACTAAAAAATAACAATGTTTAATTATTTTTTTCTAAATATTACAGGTTTTACTTCTGGTAACTAAGCTGCCAGCTTTTACTGTATAAAAATGTGTTAAATGTTTTCTATATTCAGTAAAACAGTAATAAAAACTGTAGATTCCACAAAAAAAAGGCAATTCAGTCAACAGAATCTGACTGTAAATGTATGTGGGTTTTCTTTTTAACAAATTACGGTAAATGGAAAAACCTTTTTTTTTTTTTTTTAAAACAGTTTTTTATGGACAAAAAAATAGATATACAGTAAAATTCTGGCATTTATATATATATATATATATATATTTATACATACATATATATATGTATATATATACACACATATATATACATACATAAAATTCTGGCATATATATATATATATATATACACATACGTATATAATGTATATATACATATATAAATATATACATATATATATACACACATATAATATATATATACATATATAAAAATATACATATATATATATACACACATATATATACATACGTAAAATTCGGGCATATATATATATACACACACATATACATACATACATGTACACATATCTATACATATATACATACACATATACATACATACATATATATATATATCTATACATACATACATATCTATATATATATATATATATATATATATATATATATATATATATATATATATATATATATGTCTTGATTGGATTATCCAGAGAATAGTGCTCGATACCGTGGTAGAGCGCAATATGTAGGTGTGGGAAAAATCACAAGACTAATTCATCTCTACAGAACTGTTTCATGAAACAGTTCTGTAGAGATGAAGTAGTCTTGTGATTTTTCCCACACATACATAAATAAATATATATATATATATATATATATATATATATATACTGTACATATATATATATACATATATATATATATACACACACACACACGTTTATATATATATACGCATATATATACACACACCTACATACATACATATATATATATACACACATATATATATATATATATATATATATATATATATATATATATATATATATATATATATACACACACACACACACAAATATTTATATATATATATATATATATATATATACACACACACACACACAAATATTTATATATACACACACACACACACACACATATATATAAGTAAGAAAATGTTTACAAAATATATAAAACTAACATTTAGTTTCGTTTTTTTTTACAAAATATTACTGTAAATGGGGAAAACTGTACCACGGTTTTTAATTCAGGCAACTTAGCGGCAATTTTCTTTTGTCATGAAATAAAAATGTGTTACGGCGTGGCGCAGTGGGAGAGTGGCCGTGCGCAACCCGAGGGTCCCTGGTTCATATCCCACCTAGTACCAACCTCGTCACGTCCGTTGTGTCCTGAGCAAGACACTTCACCCTTGCTCCTGATGGGTGCTGGTTGGCGCCTTGCATGGCAGCTCCCTCCATCAGTGTGTGAATGGGTAAATGTGGAAGTAGTGTCAAAGCGCTTTGAGTGCTTTGAAGGCAGAAAAGCGCTATACAAGTACAACCCATTTATCATTATTTATCATTTACCATTTTCCATATATAGTAATACAACAACCATTGATTCTACAATAAAAAAAAAAACAGGCAGCTCAGTCGACAGAATTTTACTATAAATATGCATCTGGGTTTCCTTTTTAATAACATGTTAAAGTAAATGGGAAAAATCGTACCACTGTTTTTTACAAACAACAAAAATGATCGATATACAGTAAAAATCTGGCATTTATATATATATATAAAACTGTAAAATTCACATGTTTTTCGTTGTAGTTTTTTTTTTACAAAATATTACTGTAAATGGAAAAACAGTACCACTGTTTTTAATTAGCTGAATTTTTTTTTTAACCATAAAATAAAAATTTGGTCCCGTTTTTCCGTATCCAGTAATATACCGTAAAAAACAACAACTGTAGATTCTACACTTAAAAATAGACTGCCAACTCAAGTGGACAGAATCTGACTGTAAATGTGTGTTTTTTTTTGTTTGTTTTTTTAAAATGATGTTAAATGGAAAAACAACACCACTGTTGTTAATTCAGGCAACTCAGGGGCCAGTTTTTTTTACCATAAAATAAAAGTGGTACTGTTTTTCCATTTACAGTAATACACCGTGGAAACAACAACCGTAGATTCTACAATAAAAAAAACTGGCAAGTCAGTCGACAAAATTTGACAGTCAATATGTATGTTGTTTTTCTTTTTTCAACATATTATGTTAAATGGAAAAACGGTACCATTGATGCTTTTAATTCTGGCAACTAAGCAACCAGTTTTTCCCCACAAAACATGTGAAACTGTTTTTCCATTTACAGTAATACAACACAAACACAACAACCGTAGATTTAACGGTAAAAACTTGCAGCTCAGTCCGATTGTTACCATAAAAAAATATATTTTTTTTCCAATTTACAGTAATATGCTGTTAAAACCATGTTACCGTGAAATCTATTTAAATTTTTACAGTGCACAATTTGATGGATATTTTGCTTTGAAAAATCAAAGGCTATGCAGATATTTAGGTATTTATTTTTATTTGAACAAAAACTCGCTTAGAAAGTATGATAATGTAGTATTTGTTGTGATATTGGACACGGTTCAGGTTTAAAAAGGTGTGCACTTTCATGCAGTACATATATATTTTTCTGTCAAAAGGAATACGTTGAGTAAGAAAAATGAGGTCCTTTGTCAGCACATATTATGTGCAGGCACGAGTTGGGCAGCCCTGCTCTAAGCTTAACCAACTCAATAACTGCAGGGATTTTTCAGCATGCCGTGTTTTGTTCCCTTCCATGTTAGTTTTTAGTTTACAACACGCAGCTTCTCATCGGAAACCGGGAGTTGGCGATAAGCCCGGAAGAATACGTCTACGGAGCGCTGTCTCTCTACACGGACATCGTCCACATTTTCCTCTTCACACTCCAAATCGGCGGCTCTGCCACCGACTGAGGTCGTCTACATTTTATCCTAGAGTCAGGACTATTATTTAACGTTGTAATATATCTTCTTATATACTTATACACACACCTTACATATATCTATCTTATTATTCTATTTTACATATATATATATATATAATATATAGATATAAACATCCCATCAGTTGGCATCCCAGCGGGAGCAGACATCGTACAGTAAGGGATTGTTTTATTATGCTCCTAGTTTGTCTATCTTGTTTAGCACTTCGCAATGCCGCTACATGATGCTTGGTGTTTCACAAAAGCTGCATCTGTTTAGCACACAGCTTTTAAAACTTGTAGATCATCCTCCTTATATTCAGGTTCAAAAATATAAGGTTCTGGATCATCGTTTGCCCCAAAGTCGTCTGCCATGATTAGTAGTGCTGCTGTTGTTGAAGAGAAAAGCGAACATTGTGATGCATCTGTAATATTAATACGGAGCCCTATGCTTAAAATAAGTAAAATATGTAAGTATTACATGTTATTATGAATGTAACGGATACTACAATACATATTTCAGCATGTATATAAAAAATTTATTAAGATGTTTAGATATTTCCAAAAATGTATTTTATGGGGGGAAAAAAATGTAACTTGATTTTGGAAAATTATGAATTTATTTAAAATAGAGTTGAATAAAATCACAATTCGGATGTGAATACATTTTTTTTGTGCACCCATACTAATTGTTATTTTTCAAGTGTAGGTAATTTAAATTAATATTTTAAAACATGCACTCAGATCAATGTTTTTATCAGATTTGTATCAAATATTGTTGATAAAAATATGAATCGATGAAAATGATAAATGAACTTGGAATCAAAATGAATAAGAAACGCGATTCGGATGTGAACCGATTTTTGTGCACCCTACTAATTTCTATTTTTCAAGTGTATGTAGTTTAAATTAATCTTTTAAAATATGCACCTAGATTAATGTTTTTAGCATATTTTTACAACATCTATTTATAAAAATATGAACAGATGAGAATCAAAAATGGACTTGGAATCAAAATGAATAAGAAACGCGATTCGAATGAGAAGTATTTTTTTGTGCACCCTACTAAACGCTATTTTTCAAATGTAAGTAATTGAAATTATTATTTTAAAAGATGCATTCAGGTTGATGATTTTCTTATCTTTTTAAAACATTTTTTGATAAAAATATGAATTGATGAACATTTTGAATAGACAAAATGAAATAAAAACTGTGGAACTACGAAACGCTATTTTTCAAGTGTAGGTCATTTACATTAATCTTAAAATATGCCCTCAGATCAATGTTTTTATTATATAATTGTACATTTTCTTGGTAAAAATATGAATCGATGAAAATTGACTCAAAATTTATAAGAAACGCGATCCGGATGTGAAGTGATTTTTTGTGCACCCTTCTAATTTCTATTTTTCAAGTGTATGTAGTTTAAATTAATATTTTATAATATGCACATAGATCAATGTTTTTAGCATATTTTTATAATATTTTTTGATAAAATTATGAATGGACTTGGAAGCAAAATTAAAGGCGATTCGGATGTGAACCAAATTTTTTGTGCACCCTCCTGAATGTTATTTTTTAAGAGTAAGTAGTTTGAATTAATCTTTTAAAACATGCACTCAGGTCGATGTTTTAATCATATTTTTATACATTTTCTTGGAGAAATATGAATCGATGAAAATTATAAATGACTTAGAATCAAAATTAATAAGAAAAATGCGATTCGGATGCGATTCGATGTTTTTGTGCACCCTACTAAATGCTATTTTTCAAGTGTAAGTAATTTAAAATATTCTTTTAAAACATGCACTCAGATCAATGTTTTTATTATATTTCTTGATACCGATTATGAATAGACTTAGAATGAAAAATTAATACAAAAAACTGTGAAACGCTATTGTGGAGAGGCGGAGCTGACGGTCCGACAGACAGGCAGGGCAAGATGGCGGCAAGGAGGCGGGGATGGCGAGCGAGCGGCGAGGCGGGGCGTGCCTGGAGCGACGCCACAAACGAGATCAGGTGTGTGGATCGCGCACCTGTACACGATTAATGTATCTCCTCAGGGGAGAAGGAAGAGAGAACGGGGCTGGTGATGGTGCGGAGCGAGAGCAACCCAAACAACGAAGGAACGAGAGGGAGAGACGACAACACGAGCAGCAGCGCATGCAACCCGGAAGATAGTGAGAGCGAGAGGCTGACGCAGACAACGGGGAAAGCTGAAAAGCAACACGCAAAAGACTTTGCCTGTTGAAAAATAAAGTAGTCTACACCTGCTCAAAGCCATGTCCTTCCTTGGTGGTCCCTGGAACCCGCAAGACAGCACAAGTCTTTCACAGCTATTTATCAAGTGTAGGTCATTTAAATTAATCTTAAAATATGCCCTCAGATCAATGTTTTTAGCATATTTTTATACATTTTCTTAGTAAAAATATGAATCGATGAAAATTACAAATGACAAAATGAATAAAAAATGCGATTCAGATGTGAACCAATTTTTTGTGCACCCTACTAAAGTCTGTTTTTCAAGAGTGGGTAGTTTAAACGCTGCGATGAGATGGCGACTTGTCCAGGGTGTACCCTGCCTTCCGCCCGATTGTAGCTGAGATAGGCGCTAGCGCCCCCCGCTACCCCAAAAGGGAATAAGCGGTAGAAAATGGATGGATGGTAGTTTAAATGAATCTTTTAAAACATGCAGGACATTTTGCTTGATAAAAAAAGCATATTTACAGTTAACTGTATCGCACATTTATACCGTTTATTTTAATGGCAACAATTAAAAGGCTTATTCCGATTTATTCTCAGAAAAACTGCCATTCATTGACCGTCTGAGTCGTCAGTGGAACTAAACAAAACAAACGAGATAACAGCTTTATGGGTTAAAAAACATTTTTTATGATCTAGGTTGATTAAAAAAAACACTTGTCGTACATACTGCAGGAGACCATGGTTAGTTGGAGGTAGTTAGGACTTAAGACTCCCGTTGACCAAAAGAAGTACTGTGAGTGCAACCTAACTTGACTGTTCCTTGTTGAAGGATGGATACAGTAGTGAGTCCCGTTGTACGTTAGTGTCTAAGTGGCACCAGCCGCTTCCCCTCATTGTGAATTAGTAGTTACCCATCACCAGTGTGGCGTCCTCCAGAAGGCAAGCTGGCAAAACTCAAGGTGTCAGACGTTTGGGGTCGCGGGGGAACATGGAGGTCTGGCGCACGTTGTGGAGCCCCAGGTACAGCATGCAGACTCTCTCCAGCCCTGCGAGGGGTACAGGTAAGGAACTTGAAAATATTTATTAGCCTTTGTATTTACTGCAGTATTGCTGTAAATACAGAGAATGACCTTCTCCATATGACTAACTGTAAAAGTAAGGTATCATCTCTCAATTCAAAAGTGTTGGCTTCCTTGTTCCAGTTAACAGTGCACCATTGTCTTAACGGTCGGCGCTCGAAAGTACTAGCTCCTCCCATTGAAATGCGCATTCAACGAAC
This sequence comes from Nerophis ophidion, assembly GCF_033978795.1. NCBI lineage: Eukaryota > Metazoa > Chordata > Actinopteri > Syngnathiformes > Syngnathidae > Nerophis > Nerophis ophidion. The sequence continues at coordinate 7,434,689 of NC_084623.1, read as the reverse complement.
CCTTCTTTAGTTAGATGTTTTTTTTACTGGTGCACAAAATGAACTGTGCATGAACATCACACCTTGTTCAAAGAACAAAACCAACATAGAGCATGAACTCACAACAAACTACACACCTGCAAATTTGTCATGTTCTGTGGTCACGTTTTGTTTAGTTATGATCTGTTGGTTTAAGTCACTTTTTAGTTCCTGTTTATACGCTCCATTGTTTTGTCACCATGACGACCGATTAGTTCACCTGTACACATTTGGAATCACGCACCTGTGTTAATCATGTCACTATCATTTAAGCTTGTAGTTGCCAGGCAGTCGGGCTGGCGTCGTCGTTGTTGCTCCGTGCTCTGTTCACTCTGGTTATGTATCGCTGTGCTCATTTTCTCCCAAGAAAATTTTGTTTATTCATGTCACGTTTAGCGAGTCTTTTGTTTCATATCCACAGTTTTGCCTTTGTGGCAGTTTTTATTTTTTAGCCAAGTTTGTTCTCCGCCTTGTGCGCGCCTTTAGTTTGCACTTTTCTTTATAGATAAATTCAAATGTGTCTTTACCTTCACGCCATGTCCCGTCACCTTCCTTTGCATTCCGGGAAAATAAACCACATCATAGCCCCCGTTCTGATAACTAATATGTGCAAGGAAAATATAGAATAGTCCAGTGGTTCTTAACTTTGTTGGAGGTACCGAACCCCACCAGTTTCAAATGCACATTAAACAAACCCTTCTTTAGTTATATTTTTTTTTTTACTGGTGCACAAAATGAACTGTGCATGAACATCACACCTCGTTCAAAGAACAAAACCAACACAGAGCATGAACTCACAACAAATTACACACCTGCAAATTTGTCATGTTCTGTGGTCACGTTTTGTTTAGTTATGATCTGTTGCTTTAAGACACTTTTTAGTTCCTGTTTACGCTCCATTGTTTTGTCACCATGACGACCGATTAGTTCACTTGTACACATTTGGAATCACGCACCTGTGTTAATCATGTCACTATCATTTAAGCTTGTAGTTGCCAGGCAGTCGGGCTGGCGTTGTCGTTCCGTGCTCTGTTCACTCTGGTTATGTATCGCTGTGCTCATTTTCTTCCAAGTAAGTTTTGTTTATTCATGTCACGTTTAGCGAGCCTTTTGTTTCATATCCACAGTTTTGCCTTTGTGGTAGTTTTTATTTTTTAGCCAAAGTTTGTTCTCCGCCTTGTGCGCGCCTTTCGTTTGCACTTTTCTTTATAGATACATTCAAATGTGTCTTTACCTTCACGCCATGTCCCGTCACCCTCCTTTGCATTCCGGGAAAATAAACCACATCATAGCCCCCGTTCTGATAACTAATATGTGCAAGGAAAATAGAGAATAGTGCAGTGGTTCTTAACTTTGTTGGAGGTACCGAACCCCACCAGTTTCAAATGTGCATTCAACGAATCCTCCTTTAGTTATATGTTTTTTTTACTGGTGCACAAAATGAACTGTGCATGAACATCACACCTTTTTCAAAGAACAAAACCAACACAGAGCATGAACTCACAACAAATTACACACCTGCAAATTTGTCATGTTCTGTGGTCACGTTTTGTTTAGTTATGATCTGTTGGTTTAAGACACTTTTTAGTTCCTGTTTACGCTCCATTGTTTTGTCACCATGACGACAGATTAGTTCACCTGTACACATTTGGAATCACGCACCTGTGTTAATCATGTCACTATCATTTAAGCTTGTAGTTGCCAGGCAGTCGGGTTGGCGTTGTCGTTGTTGCTCCGTGCTCTGTTCACTCTGGTTATGTATCGCTGTGCTCATTTCCTTCCAAGTAAATTTTGTTTATTCATGTCGCGTTTAGCGAGTCTTTTGTTTCATATCCACAGTTTTGCCTTTGTGGTAGTTTTTATTTTTTAGCCAAGTTTGTTCTCCGCCTTGTGCGCGCCTTTAGTTTGCACTTTTC
>NC_084623.1:7375255-7427755 GCF_033978795.1 Nerophis ophidion | reverse complement strand
TATATATATATATATACATATACATATATATACACAAACATACATACATATACAAAATATATATTAATATACGAATACATATATATAAATACAAATACATATATACACATATACATACACATATATATATGATATACATACATATATATATAAATAAATATATACATATATATACATATACTGTACATACATACACATATATATACATTAATATATATACATACACATACATACATACATATATATTTATATATATATTATATATATACACACACACATATGGGTATATACATACATGTATACATATCTATATATGTATATATCTAGATCTATAAAATATACATATACATATATCTATAAATATATATGTATATATATATCTATCCATCTATCTATCGAGATGGATAGATAGATAGATAGATAGATAGATAGATAGATAGATAGATAGATAGATAGATAGATAGATAGATAGATAGATAGATGGATAGATATAGATATAGATATCTATTTATTTTTATTTGGTGGGCTGGATCCGTCCTACAGGCTTTAGTTTGGCGACATGTGGTGTAAACTATTAGCAACTGTAAACCAGATTATAGAAAGAAATTGCACACAAATAGTGAATAATTACACATAAAATAAAGCTAATGTTAAAAATGGTCAAATAATCAAGGATAAAACAAATATATAAAAATAGTACTACTATACGTCTAAGTACTAAAATAATCAGTCATTTAAAAAAAACGTCTTTGTTAAGAATCCCTTAGCATAATGACTGTGTTTGGATGTCATGTGACACAAGCAGAGTGACGTTTGACTATTTCTGACCTCAGGTCTTCCTCGTCACCCATCTCCACCCCGGCCTCACGCAACATGGCCAGTGCCTCGCTGTACTCCAGCCTCAGAGTGGGCTCCAGGAACTTGAAGGGCTCGCTGGGGAACTGCTTGTTCACGGTCTGGATCTCAGTCTGGAAGCTGATACAAACAGGCAGATAAGGTTACACAACCCAAAAAAAAAAAAAAACAGTCCACTTAGCAGTCAGTTCAGCTGGAACAGCACAAAACAGATCTCTAAATGAGCAAACGTGTTTTTTTTATTTATTGCCAATTTCTTCCACGTTACTGAACTCCGCCACTAGGAGGCACTGAAACCACATGGAACATCTCAAGTATTTGTGCCATCAACAAATACAATATAACAATTAGTGCCGTCAAATTATTCATCTTTTTCCATCGGATTAATCACACTTTTGGACGGTATCAATCATGATTAATCACAGGTTATCACTCGCCTGCATAATTAAAATTAATATTAAAAAAATAATAACAAAAATATTTTGTCAGATAAATTTTGCTGGACGATATAATGACCTAAAAATGATTGTCAATAAACAAAATAATTGTCAACATTATTTTGGGGTCAAATGAACCGCTGCTGTAATAATAATAATTAGAGATGTCCAATAATGGCTTTTCTGCCGATATTCCGATATTGTCCAACTCTTAATTACCGATTCCGATATCAACCGATACTGATATATATAGTCTTGGAATGAACACATCATTATGCATTTGTTGTGATGCCTTAAACAATGTAACAAGGTTTTCCAAAATAAATCAACTCAAGTTATGGAAAAAAAATGCCAACATGGCACTGCCACATTTATTACTGAAGTCACAAAGTGCATTATTTTTTTATAACATGCCTCAAAACAGCAGCTTGGTATTTGGGACATGCTCTTCCTGAGAGAGCATGAGGAGGTTTAGGTGGGGGGAGGGGGTGACGGGGGGTGTATATTGTAGAGTCCTGGAAGAGTTAAGTGCTGCAAGGGTTTCTGAGTATTTGTTCTGTTGTGTTTATTTTGTGTTACGGCGCGGCTGTTGTCCCGAAATGTGTTTGTCAGTCTTGCTTGGTGTGGGTTCACAGTGTGGCGCATATTTGTAACACTGTTAAAGTTGTTTATACGGCCACCCTCAGTGTGACCTGTATGGCAGTTGACCCAGTATGACTTGCATTCACTTGTATGAGTGAAAAGCTGTAGATATTATGTGATTGGGCCGACACACAAAGGCAGTGCCTTAAAGGTTTATTGGCGCTCTCTACTTCTCCTTACGTCTGTATACACAGCAGCGTTTTAAAAAGTCATACATTTTACTTTTTGAAACCGATACCGATAATTTCCCATATTACATTTTAGAGCATTTATCGGCCGATAATATCGGCAGTCCGATATTATCCAATATCTCTAATAATAATATATAATAATTAAATAATTGTTATCGTTGTGTTTTTCTTCTGTGATATGGATCCCTTTGGAGCTGAAATAAATGACTATATAATAAACTTATATTTCTCGTGTACTTAAACATTGCAATTGAAATGTATATTTTTCAATATCCATCTTGCATAAAACAAACAATAAAAATAAAATAACCACTGTATGTTGCACTAAAAAAATCACAACCAAAAACAAAAAAATATGTTCATGAGGAGTGGGGACCCTCAAATATACACAACCAAAATAATAAAAAAATGGTTAATTAATGTTATTGTGACCAAAATAATCACGATTAGAATTGCATTTGCGAGTTCACTTTCTGTAGAACACACCTCCCGGTTGTTTAACCGGACCCTGTGGAGTAAATACCGCTCACTTTTATGTTTGGTGTAAACACTGTATCTTAGTTGTTTTGACGGTAATGTGTTTATACTAGAGATGTCCAATAATATCGGCCGATAAATGCTTTAAAAAGGTAATACCGGAAATGATCCGTATCGGTTTCGAAAAAGTAAAATGGATGACTTTATAAAAACGCCGATGTACGGAATGGTACACGGATGTAAGGAGAAGTACAGAGCGCCAATAAACCTTATAGGCCCTGCCTTTGCGTACCGGCCCAATCACATAATATCTACGGCTTTTTACACACACAAGTGAATGCAAGCATACTTGGTCAACAGCCATACAGGTCACACTGAGGGTGGCCGTATAAACAACTTTCACACTGTTACAAATATGCGCCACACTGTGAACCCACACCAAACAAGAATGACAAAAACATTTCGGGAGAACATCCGCACCGTAACACAACATAAACACAACAGAACAAATACCCAGCACTAAATCTTCCAGGACGCTACAATATATGCCCCCCACTACCCCCCCACCTCAACCACCTCATGCTCTCTCAGCAAGAGCATGTCCCAAATTCCAAGCTGCTGTTTTTGAGGCATGTTAAAAAAAATAATGCACTTTGTGACTTCAATAATAAATACGGCAGTGCCATGTTGGCATTTTTCTTCCATGAATTGAGTTGATTTATTTTGAAAAACCTTGTTACATTGTTTAATGCATCCAGCGGGGCATCACAACAAAATTAAGCATAAAAATGTGTTAATTCCACAAATGTATATATCGGTATTGGTTGATATCAGAATCGGTAATTAACAGCTAGACAATACCGGAATATCGGCAAAAAAGCCATGATCGGACATCTGTACTTTATACACAATTAAATCGGGGAAAGACGTTAATGCCTCTTGTTTTCATGTTAGCATTTAAACTAGTTAAATTTTTTTAGTTAGCTTTTTTGATCATTTTAATTTAATACGGTAAGAATAACCGTCAAGTGTCTTATAGTTATTAGTATTACCGTTTATGTGCACATAGTACAAATGTCTTTGCTGAAACAAGGCATGCACATGGAATTTATCCAGGCTGGCAAAGTTATCGAGTTCGTTTTCATTTATTAAACTATGAATTGACTTAAATCAACGTCTAATACATGATAAATGCAATATTTCTCTGTGATTATTCGCCTTAGTTAACTAATTTTTGACAGCCCAACGACAATACAAAATGTTTCCTACAAGGATCCTGTCAAGATTTGTATACGTCCTCACAGAACCAGAATGTACATCACAGATCTTAAATAACTTTTATTCAGTCTTGTTAGACGTTACAACTCCAAACCACACCCGAGTGAGGTAACACTGACTTGTCTCTCAGCCCCTTGAAGATCTGAACCATGGTGTCGGTTATGGAGTCGATCACCTCGTGGTAGTGGTAATTGAAGGCCATCTCAATATCCAGACCCACAAACTCGGTGAGGTGACGGTGGGTGTTGGAGTCCTCGGCCCTGAAAACTGAAATGGTGTCGATGTAGAAAATGGGCCAAAAACAGTGATTTTAAATGTGAAACACAAATAGCCTAAATGGAAATAATAAAGTTGTTTTCATAAGTGCAAATAATGATAATGACAAGTACTGTAAATTCCGGGTTATAAGCTGCAACTTTTTTCCTACGCTTTGAACTCTGCAGCTAATAAAACAGTGCGACTACATTTTGGATGTTTTCTTCGCTGATTATCATTATGCAAATAGTTATAAAAAAAAATCTAATCCATATTTTGGACGAGTTCACTCACAACAGGTGCTGTAGTGCCATTCTGATAAGTAGAAGTGCCATTCCTTCTTCTACCTATCCATAGCGTTTTTACTCAAATGGTTTCTTCCTTCATCACTCCAAGCAATTTTCGTAGGTTTTACAATGTACCTAAAACTATTCATACTTACTGAAGCGTTCCATGTGCGATATCAGAAGGAGTGTTTTCATGCATATTTGAACGTGCTATCGTTATGTCAGTTCGCATTAGCTGATATGCTAACACCTTTACAAATGTCCGTGTTAACAATAAGCTACAATCGCATTCTTTTTGTATTGTTACAGTTTTGTAAATTCACTAAAACGTCACCTTGGAGTTATTGAGTCTGTTTAGCTGATTGGAGAGCTAGCTTCTGAAGCTAGTGCGTCAATGGCGATGACTTTGGTTTTGTTTGATCCGCCGTTTTACAGCCGTGCGACAAGCACCGTTTGGAAACAATTAGGTTATGTAAATAAACATTTACAAAATCTTTCTGTGTAAATAACTTATGGTCCTGTGCGGCTAATATATGGGGGATAGCGTTTTTCCTGAAATTTTGTGGGTGCTGCTCATTAACCAGTGTGCTTTATAGTCTAGAAAATACCGTAATTAATTTGATTGAATTATTTGTATTGACACATTTGGTGTTTTAGATTGCAATTGTGTACGGTAAAGAACACTTGTTACTTATGTCTAGCTTGTGTGCTATTGTATGCTTAGTGGTTGTGTATCTGCTCATTCGTAGTAGCTTATAGCCGCCCGTGTTTACCTCTGCTTTGTGCTTTTGGAGGACATTTATGTTTGCACAAGTCAACGCTGTATCACATCTTATACTGGAAATTGTACATGCAAGTCGATAAAATCTCATACTTGTTTTTTTTGCTGATAAGGGGCCGATACCAATATCGGATCGGGACTCCCCCAGAGGGACGGAACGAGGTCAGTATGAATATATATTACATAAGGGAAGCCAAGTACACCCAAAGTAATTTAAAATGTACTTCCAATGCAAAATCTTGGATACAAAAAATTTATTTCTAGGGCATTCTATTGGGGGATTCAAAGCATATGTAAATGAGTTTACAACGTAAAGGTGTTGTTTGTATTGACCTCCCAAACTTCCTGATGATTGGCAGGCACGTTTATGATGAATGACATGACTGCGACCACAACGGTAATCATCAGCTGCCAAACATAATTAGCCGACTAATTGCCGTTAAACATCAGGAGAATTGTAAGGCGTGGGTGAAACGTCAACAAATGCTTTCCCACGTCTGAGTCAAAAGCTTTATTTGCACAAATAAGGCAAGAGCTCACCATTTATATAATAAAACTTCTATAAATTTGTGTGCACACTTTCAGTCCAGAATCACGGCTGACCCCTGAATAATAAAACTGACAAGACTGCTCCAGACCATACATGAGATCTTCTCTCAGAGGGCTTCACAGTAAGTCTGTCGACAAAGCACTGATCTATGGCGGGAAACTACATTGAGGCTTTAGAATCGGCGATGACTTTAAAGCAGGGGTCTCAGACATGCGGCCGACGTTATTTTGCGGCCCCCACCTTAATATGTAAGTTTAATGTTATTGAGGCCCGCGAGTTTTATATGAATGGCGCTTGGCAGCTTTGTGTTATTTGGGTCCAAAATGGCTCTTTCAACGTTCTGGGTTGCCTACCTCTGCTTGGTGGGAAAGCGGCAAATACGGTGTGTGTAGAAGTTTGTTAGGGGGAGAGGGAGTAGTATATTTATAGCTAGAATTTACTTTCAAATACATATATATATATATATATATATATATATATATATATATATATATATATATATATATATATATATATATATGGTAAATGGGTTGTACTTGTATAGCGCTTTTCTACCTTCAAGGTACTCAAAGTGCTTTGACACTACTTCCACATTTACCCATTCACACGCACATTCACGCACTGATGGAGGGAGCTGCCATGCAAGGCGCTAACCAGCACCCATCAGGAGCAAGGGTGAAGTGTCGTGCTCAGGACACAACGGACGTGACAAGGTTGGTACTGAATAAATAAATAATGATAAATGGGTTGTAGACAGACAACATTCACACTCACATTCACACACTAGGGCCAATTTAGTGTTGCCAATCAACCTATCCCTGTCTATCTGTGTTGGCCCTGCGATGAGGTGGCGACTTGTCCAGGGTGTACCCTGCCTTCCGCCCGATTGTAGCTGAGATAGGCGCCAGCGCCCCCCGCGACCCCGAAAGGGAATAAGCGGTAGGAAATGGATGGATGGATGGATGGGTTGTACTTGTATAGCGCTTTTCTACCTTCACGGTACTCAAAGCGCTTTGACACTACTTCCACATTTACCCATTCACACACACATTCACACACTGATGGAGGGAGCTGCCATGCAAGGCGCCAACCAGCAGGAGCAAAGGTGAAGTGTCTTGCTCAGGACACAACGGACGTGACAAAGTTGGTACTAGGTGGGATTTGAACCAGGGACCCTCGGGTTGCGCACGGCCACTGTCCCAACCGCGCCACGCCGTCCCCAAATAATATTATTTGATATTTTTCGGTAATGTGTTCATAATTCAGGCAAAACTGTGAAAAAAAACGGCGACTTATAATCCGAAAAATACAGTAAGCAAAAACAGTGCAAAATTTGCTGAAAAATGTAGCATGCTAATGTAAGCACTGGAGTAACAAGAGCAAGGAGAATTTTGTCTTTGGAACCTTCAAATCCATTGAGAAATGCTTGATTGATTGATTGATTGTTTGATACTTTTATTAGTAGATTGCACAGTTCAGTACATATTCCGTACAATTGACCACTAAATGGTAACACCCGAATAAGTTTTTCAACTTGTTTAAGTCGGGGTCCACGTTAATCAATTCATGGTACAAATATATACTATCAACATAATACAGTCATCACACAAGTTAATCATCAAAGTATATACATTGAATTATTTACATTATTTACAATCCGGGGGGTGGGATGAGGAGCTTTGGTTGATATCAGTACTTCAGTCAACAATTGCATCAACAGAGAAATGTGGACATTGAAACAGTGTAGGTCTTATTTAGTAGGATATGTACAGCCAGCAGAGAACATAGTGAGTTCACATAGCATAAGAACAAGTATATACATTAGAAGTACATTTGAGTTGTTTATAATCCGGGGAGATGGGATGTGAATGGAGGAGGGTATTAGTAAAGTGTTGAAGTTGCCTGGAGGTGTTGTTTTAGAGCGATTTTGAAGGAATATAGAGATGCACTTACTTTTATACCTGTTGGGAGTGTACAAGTGTGTATATTCCCCATTCATTTTGCATGGGGAATATTCCTGGTAACTCAAAGTAATGCTGCAGAAGTTTACAAGTAAATAAAAAAAAGAAGTAAATAAATAATGTAAATAAATCAATGTACATACTATGATGATTAACTTGTGTGATGACTGTATTATGTTGATAGTATATTTTTGTACCATGAATTGATTAACGGAGCTTCACGGTGGCAGAGGGGTTAGTGCGTCTGCCTCACAATACGAAGGTCCTGCAGTCCTGGGTTCAATTCCAGGCTGAGGATCTTTCTGTGTGGAGTTTGCATGTTCTCCCCGTGAATGCGTGGGTTCCCTCCGGGTACTCCGGCTTCCTCCCACTTCCAAAGACATGCACCTGGGGATAGGTTGATTGGCAACACTAAATGGCCCCTAGTGTGTGAATGTTGTCTGTCTATCTGTGTTGGCCCTGCGATGAGGTGGCGACTTGTCCAGGGTGTACCCCGCCTTCCGCCCGATTGTAGCTGAGATAGGCGCCAGCGCCCCCCGCGACCCCGAAAGGGAATAAGCGGTAGAAAATGGATGGATGGAATTGATTAACGTGGACCCCGACTTAAACAAGTTGAAAAACTTATTCGGGTGTTGCCATTTAGTGGTCAGTTGTATGAAATATGTACTGAACTGTGCAATCTACTAATAAAAGTTTCAATCAATCAATCAATCAAAGTGTTTTTTAAGAATTTTCTGCAAAAATGTTTGTCTCCCAGTTTTTTTTTACTGAACTCGAGGGCCAAGATGTTGCCATTGCTGGGCCTGATTTGGCCATTTGAATATCATTGCTACTATACACTGTTGTGTAACTTTTTTTCTTTGTTTGTTTTTTTACCTGGACCCACACAGAAGACCTTGTCGAAGTCCGCACAGATGCACATCTGCTTGTACAGCTGGGGGGACTGGGCCAGGTAGGCACTGGTCTTGAAGTAAGACACGGTAAAGACGTTGGCTCCGCCTTCGCTGGCAGCTAGAGTTGGACAAAGACAACATATCAGTCAGGGACGACTTTCACTTTTCAAAACAATGTCTATATTTCAGGGGGGAATGTAACGGCAGTTGGGTGCTTCGGATCCACACTGAATTTCCAAGTCAAATGGACCAATGTGACAAGACAAGCCTGGCTTACGTAACACTGATGTGAGGTTTATGCTGTCAAACTGCCGACTGTACGTGTCCTGGGTGTTGCAGAACACGGGAGGATGTGGTTTCTGCAACAAGTACACTCTGCGGCTTCAGTTGTTGCGTAAACATATGAAAATAAGCGCCAGTTTTTGAATTTTGAGGGCGCCGAGCGCAGTCACTTTCATAGGCTCGCGGAGAAATGAAGAAGTGAAAGTCTTGCACGCTTCTCTAGTCATGTGTGCGCGGGAAATGACAGTGTGGTCGGTGAAAAGTCAAGGGAATACAGGATATTTGAACATTAAACACTCTCCTTCACGGGCAGCACGGTGGGACAGGGGTTGGTGCATGTGCCTCACAATACGAAGGTCCTGAGTAGTCCTGGGTTCAATCCTGGGCTCGGGATCTTCCTGTGTGGAGTTTGCATGTTCTCCCCGTGACTGCCTGGGTTCCCCCCGGGTACTCCGGCTTCCTCCCATCTACAATGACATGCACCTGGGGATAGGCCCCTCCCACCTCCAAAGACATGCACCTGGGGTTAAGCCCCTCCCACCTCCAAAGACATTCACCTGGGGATAGGCCCCTCCCACCTCCAAAGACATGCACCTGGGGTTAAGCCCCTCCCACCTCCAAAGACATGCACCTGGGGTTAAGCCCCTCCCACCTCCAAAGACATGCACCTGGGAATAGGCCCCTCCAATCTCCAAAGACATGCACCTGGGAATAGGCCCCCCCCACCTCCAAAGACATGTACCTGGGGTTAAGCCCCTCCCACCTCCAAAGACATGCACCTGGGGTAAAGCCCCTCCCACCTCCAAAGACATGCACCTGGGGATAGGCCCCTCCCACCTCCAAAGGCATGCACCTGGGGATACGCCCCTCCCACCTCCAAAGACATGCACCTGGGGATACGCCCCTCCCACCTCCAAAGACATGCACCTGGGGATAGGCCCCTCCCACCTCCAAAAACATGCACCTGGGGATAGGCCCCTCCCACCTCCAAAGACATGCACCTGGGGATACGCCCCTCCCACCTCCAAAGACATGCACCTGGGGATAGGCCCCTCCCACCTCCAAAGACATGCACCTGGGGATAGGCCCCTCCCACTTCCAAAGATATGGTCCCTAGTGTGTGAATGTTGTCTGTCTATCTGTGTTGGCCCTGCGATGAGGTGGCAACTTGTCCGGGGTATACCCCGCCTTCCACCCGAATGCAGCTGAGATAGGCTCCACCACCCCCCGCGATCCCAAAAGGGACAAGTGGTGGATAAATGGATGGATAAATGGAACTCCCCTTCACATTTGTAACCTGTCGGGCAACCCTGGGCAATTATTTTGACTCTGGGGCCAAATTTAGAGAAAAAAAATGTGTCTGGGGGCCGGTATATCTAATTTTTAGGAACACTAATACAAAACCTCTGTTATGACCTGCTGCCCGGATCATGTTCTGTTGGGTTTTTTTTGGACTCCCTCAGTTCCTGTTTTTGTGCACCCCTGGGTTTGTTTTCTGTTTCCATGGGTGCTTATTGTTTGCACCTGTCTCTGATTGGTCTTCAGGGCGCTCACCTGTTTCACGAGCACTAATCACAGCACTATTTATTCCAGCCTTTTCCCATCAGTCAGTGTGGCTTCCTAATTTGCTTTATGCAACAGTCGACGACAGTTTCCATTCCTGCTAGCTCCCAGGCTAGCCCCGTTGGTTTTTTGCCTTCCGTGCTATGAGCACGTTTTTGTTTGTTCCCGTCTTGATTTCTTTTCCAAACTAAATCATTTCCTGCCTGCCCGCTAGGTCCGAAGTCCGCCTGCGACCTGGGAGAACGAACCCCGCATCATCATGCGACCCGGTCGTCACAACCTCACCATAATGTCTGATCGAATGCTAAAAACTTTATGACAGACCGCCTTAAAAAAATGGGATAGAATTTTTTATTTATTTTACTCAATGAAACACCTAGAATGTACATGAAAATAAAGAATGTGAGATTTACAACATTACCTACGAACGATAAAACACTGAATATTGACACAATATGAATGTCACACCCCCTTTCCATCAACATATTTTACAATTAAACAAAATGCAACAAAAATAAAGGAACCGGCAAATATGAACACGAAGGGTGAAAAAACCCACCTACAATCTGATACATTTGATATATTACTAAGCTTTAGAACTTAATAATAATAATAATAATGGGCCCTGCGATAAGGTGGCGACTTGTCCAGGGTGTACCCCGCCTTCCGCCCGATTGTAGCTGAGATAGGCGCCAGCGCCCCCCGCGATCCCGTAAGGGAGAAAGCGGTAGGAAATGGATGGATGGATGGATTACATTTGTAACACACTTTACATTTGTTAAAATCTCAAAGTGCTACAAAGTAAAAAAAAAAAATTGAAAAAATAAAAATAGAAAGTTAGAATATATAATAGAAAATTAAAATAGAAATATAAACATGAAAAACACTAGATAAAACAAACGGATAAATAGAAATAAAAACATGAAAGCACTGGATAAAACAGATAGGCATGTAGTGCATTTAAAAACAAGAAGGCAGAGAAATTAGATAAAAGCTGTGCTAAAAAGGTGGGTTTACAACGTTCTTGTAAAAATATCTCGCCAGATTGAAAAGCTCAACGGGCTTTGTTTTGCTGAGGTTTGCTGTAGGGTCATGCCGGGTGACGTAGTAAATGCAAGCACTGTGGGGTTTATGGGCGTCTAAATAGCCTGTTTACACAACTTGTGTTCTTTTCTTGAGGAAGTTCAAAAACATGACGCGAGCGACATCTAACTGCCACAATCATTCGCATGATCGCATCAGGGGGCAAAAAATTGATTTCGTAAGAGTTTTTTTCTCCTCATTTCTAGCACGAGCAAAGCCAAGGATCTGGGATTATAGTGAGCTAAGAAATGAGACGAGCAAACATCACTTTTAACGCTGTCACCCAGCATTTTCAGACTGGCACGTTTGAATCAAAGCTCGTGTTGTTTTGCTACATATGTAGCATTTAGTAAGTAGTCTGTTAGCATTGGTCAAGCTAGCTGCAGGCTACAAACCATAACGGAATTCCGGACCATAGCGCTCATCGGATTATAAGGCGCAACGCCGATGAATGGTCTTTTTTTGATCTTATTTCATATATAAGGCACCGGTTTATAGGGTGCATTGAAGGAGTCATAATATTATATATTTTTTTCGAAATTAAAAACAAATCCTTGTGGTCTACATAACATGTAATGGTGGTTCTTTGGTCAAAATGTTGCATCGATGATGTTTTACAGATCTTTCTGACAGTCGCTTTCCAATGCGCCGTTTTGTGGGCAGTCTTATTTAAGTTTTCTCCACGTCATCGAATGTGTCCCGTGAAAAACCGTCCGACCAGAACTCTCTCATAACTAAAGTTCCTTGGGTGAATAATGTAAACTCACTTATATTAGAAATGGCAACAGCTGAGGATGAATGTCCTATAACAAGGACATAGAGAAAAAGTAGAAGCTTATCGACTACGGTGTCGGTACGGACTACAAAGGCGGGCGCACGCAATTTTTCAGGATTTATGCAGAGCCCAAATACAGATCAGCAGGTACCAGAAGGTAAGAAAAGTTACTTTTGCATAATATTGTGAAACAAAACGCCAGATAATGCGTCTTACCTTGTACACACACCATAATAATACTCCTATGTTGAAGCACAGTACAATCAATCAAGCGGTGCGGCTTCATAGCTTACCAAAGTCGTACTAAAACCTTTACATAGAATTCTGAGCGCCGTGCGTGAAGTTCTACATTTTCAATGAAACGTATACAATTTTGTTGTTATTTACTTGAGTCATATTGCCATCATAGTGCAGTCCTCACATATCTCTTATGTTGGACTGCCATCTCCTGGTCACAATTATTACACCATGCACCAAATAAAATTGCTTCGAGGTGGGTAAGCAAAACCAGAAGTAGTCCGTACATTAGGCGCACTGTTGAGTTTTGGACAAAAAAAAAAAATTTAAGTGCGCCTTATAGTCCGTAAAATACAGTACTGATATTAAATTATTTGGTTTTGGTGATATAACAAATATTCATGTTTTCAAATGAATGAATAATCGTGATTTTAGGATCAATCAATTATTATTATTTTTGATACAATTGTCCACCCCGACTGCGATAAGTGGCGACTTGTCCAGGGTATACACCGCCTTCCGCCCGATTGTTGCTGAGATAGCCTCTAGCCTCCGCGACCCTGAAGGGAAAAAGCGGTAGAAAAATGGATGGATGGATGTCCAGCCTGACTCTCAATCTACGGCGGATACAGTACAGCCATGTAAACTAAAGCCAGCAGAAATATGACATAATAATCATTTTAAATTGATACTGTTAATACATACTGAATGTCCCTGCGAATGTAAACTTCAAAGAGACAGATGTGAAATTAGTACACACTGAAATTGATTCCTGTTGATTGAGGACCAAAAGTAACGATGCTGCGACTCTCCTGAGTCTTACTTTTTTTGGTGGTATTTTTCGGTTTATAAATGACAAGTTTGGCTTCTCCTCAACATGAGACGTTTCAAAATTGACAGCTCATATAGGAACTCACACCTAACTGTCAAGTGGTGACTCAGATATGTGAGTAAAAAAAAGTTTGAAACTGAACGGTGGAATGAAAAAAAAAAATAAAAAATCATGTCACAGATTTCCCATGGATGGAACTTTACTGTGTGTGTGTGTGTGTGTGTGTGTGTTTGTTTCTAACCTGATATGATTTTAGGTGTCTGAATCTCCACAAAACCCTTTTTGGTGAGGGTCTCTCTGAAGAGCTGGCACACTCCTGACTGCAGACGGAAGATGGCCTGGCTTGTGGTGGTCTTTGAGAGAGACAGGCAGATCACAATTACTGCAATTCAACAAAATGAAGCATGAGCTGCAACGTCAAAAACAGTCGTACCCGGGGATAAGACGACCAGGAGTTAAAGTAAAACAAACTGCAAACTGCGACTAATGGGGAATTATCTCGCAAAAAGCTCAAGGGACGGTTAGGAAAGAGCGTGTCAAAATGTAAGAACGCAGGGACGTAAGATACCTGACTCCAGATATTACACATACCGTATTTCCTTGAATTGCCGCCGGGTATATAGTATGCGCCTGCCTAAAATTACTGCCGGATCAAACTCCATCCATCCATCTTCTTCCGCTTATCCGAGGTCGGGTCGCGGGGGCAACAGCCGAAGCAGGGAAACCCAGACTTCCCTTTCCCCAGCCACTTCGTCTAGCTCTTCCCGGGGGATCCCGAGGCGTTCCCGGGCCAGCCGGGAGACATAGTCTTCCCAACGTGTCCTGGGTCTTCCCCGTGGCCTCCTACCGGTTGGCCGTGCCCTAGGGAGGCCTTCGGGTGGCATCGTGACCAGATGCCCGAACCACCTCATCTGGCTCCTCTCGATGTGGAGGAGCAGCGGCTTTACTTTGAGTTCCTCCCGGATGGCAGAGCTTCTCACCCTATCTCTAAGGGAGAGCCCCAAACTCATTTCGGCCGCTTGTACCCGTGATCTTATCCTTTCGGTCATGACCCAAAGCTCATGACCATAGGTGAGGGTGGGAACGTAGATCGACTGGTAAATTGAGAGCTTTGCCTTCCGGCTCAGCTCCTTCTTCACCACAACGGATTGATACAACGTCCGCATTACTGAAGACGCCGCACCGATCCGCCTGTCGATCTCACCATCCACTCTTCCCTCACTCGTGAACAAGACTCCTAGGTACTTGAACTCCTCCACTTGGGGCAGGGTCTCCTCCCCAACCTGGAGATGGCACTCCACCCTTTTCCGCATCAAACTCGTTTCGCAAAATAATTAGCGCATGCTTTGCATTACCGCCGGCTCAGGATTAACTCCGAGTCAAACTCGTTTCGCCAAATAATTAGCATATGCCTAGAATTTCCACCGGGTCAAACTCGTCACGTCACGAGTGACACTTCACCTGTCATCATTTTCAAAATGGAGGAGGCTGATTTCAATCATTTGAAATCGCAAAAAGAGAAAAAGATTAATAGCTACTCAGTAGGATTTAAGGTCCAGGCTAATGAATATGCTAAAAAGAACAGTAAGCAGCTATGTTTTATTAATATACCGTAGCTGCGTGTGTCAAATATGAGTCATTAAATGACTCCAGCCTCCTGGTGTTAGAGGGCGCTAGTGATCCGTCTTGCGACTACTTGGCTCCAGAAGAAGTGACAACAAGCAGCAAGAGTGAGCAGCGATCGTTATTTTTTCCTCTTGCTTGCAATTTTAACATGGAGGATTACATATCTAAAATAAAACCGTTTTCTAAACTGGACTTTCAATCGAAGCAGGAGGTAATAAAGGAAGATCTCCATCGAGACAGGGAGACTTTTAAAACTGAAGAAAGATAAGGAAGACTTCTATAAACAAGTTATCGATGCTTTTGTTCAGAAGGAGCTGCGCATGGACTTCATTTATAAGTAAAGGTAAGACCATTAATAATGTTTTTTTTATCAAATGTGCTTTTCATGATTGGATCCTTACATCACACTCAAATTTATAAGCGCAGGCCTAAATTTACCGCATTACTTTGGTATGCGCCGGAGTGAGACGAGGTTTTAAATTAATTGGCGCCCCGGCGGCAATTCAAGGAAATACGTTACTTGTATTAAATACGGTATTTATAGTTTTGATTACCAAATGTGGAAGTTTTTATTACCAACCAGCGGTATATTTACGGCATTTCCAATGACGTTTAGCATCGAGCTAGCACATTTTGGTAAGTGGAGCCTTCTTTTAATTATTTTGGACTGAAGGGGGGGCAAATTTAGAGAAAAAAAATGTGTCTGGATTTTTAGGAACACGGATATAAAACCTCACGATAACGTCTAAAAACGTTATGCACAGACCGCCTTAAAAATCGGAATGGAATTTTTAAATGTTTTTACTGAATGAAAATAAAGAATGTAGGATTTACAATGTTAACTATAAATGATAAAACACTGAATATTGACAACTGCGGTGAAGTGGCGACTTGACCAGGGTGTACCCCGCCTTCCGCCCAATTGTATTGTTGCTGAGATAAGCACCAGTGCCCCCCGCCACTCCAAAGGGAATAAGCGGTAGAAAAATGGATGGATGAATATTGACAACATATGAACGTCACACCCAATTTCAATCAAAATTTTATAATCAAGCAAAATGCAACAAACGGCGAAATATGAACGCAGAGGGTAAAAATAAAATAAAAAATACAATCTGATACATCTAATACATGGGTGTCAAACTCTGGCCCATTTTCTTTTGGCCCTTGAGGCAAAATCAAATTAACATTAGAGCTGGCCCGCCGGAATTATACAGCGGCGGTGTCGCTGTAAGACCGCATTCACCGCTAATACTCATACTTGCTAACCCCTTCCCCCCAAACCCCCCCTGATTTTCCAAGGAGACTCCCAAATTTCAGTGCCCCTGACGAAAATCACAAGGGGCAACCATTCTCCCAAATTTCTCCCGATTCCCACCTGGACAACAATATTGGGGACGTAGAAACAGCGTGCCGGCCTCGTCACATGATATATGTGGCTTTTAGACACAATGCAAGCTTGGTCAACAGCCATACAGGTCACACTGAGGGTGGCCGTATAAACAACTTTAAGACTGTTACAAATATGCGCCAGACTGTGAACCAACACTAAAGCAAATGGGTTATGGTAAATGGGTTATACTTGTATAGCGCTTTTCTGTCTTTTTAAGGCCCCAAAGCGCTTTGACACAATTTCCACATTTACCCATTCACACACACATTCAGACAATGATGGCGGTAGCTGCCATGCAAGGCGCTAACCAGGCCCCCATCAGGAGCAAGGTTGAAGTGTCTTACTCAAAGACACAACAGACATGACTAAGATGGTAGAAGGTGGGGATTGAACCAGGAACCCTCAGGTTGCTGGCACGACCACTGTCCCAACTGCGCCACGCTGTCCCAGAAGGCGTACAATCTTTCGTCAGAGCGTGGTGGAAATGTACGAGAAGTACAGTCCAGACGTTTCTCCTCAATTGAGCTAAATTGAATTATATCTCGGTTTAATTCCTTGTTCCTTGTCTTGTTTAATAGATGTCATCGGTGTTTGAACCTGACAGCTTATAATTATAATGAATGCCTAAATAGCACCCCTACTTTGTGGGAATGTACATATTGGTCTAATCAAAAGAAGACGGTTCTAGAAGTATATCCCAACGCCTACTAAATGTCTTTTTTTGTGGAATTTGGGGATGGAAGAATGACAAAGGAGAATGACAAGCAAATTTTGGGAGAACATCCGCACTGTAACACAACATAAACACAACAGGACAAATACATAGACCCCCTTGCAGCACTACCTCTTCCTGGATGCTACAATACAAAAATGTATTATTAACCTGTGGGAAAAGTTTATTTTGATATTTACCCGAGAAGGCTGCAAATAGAAAAGAGGCATTCAATTTCTATTTAATTAGGGCCCGCATGGTCCTTTGGCAATGGCCAAAGGACCTATTGTTTTTCGTGCGTTCTATTATTCTTTATTTATTATTATTCCGACGCCTCTTTGAACTGTAATTTGACCCCCTGAACATGCTTCAAAACTCACCAAATTTTACACACATCAGAACTGGCGAAAATTGACATCTAATAAAAAAACAAACCCCAAAAATCAAAAATGCGCTCTAGCGCCCCCTAGGAAAAAAAAAGAAACAGACTGCTTGTAACTTCCATTAGGAATGTTGTAGAGACATGAAAAAAAAACCTCTATGTAGGTCTGACTTAGACCTACATTTCCCAATTTAAACTTCTATAGCAAAGATCAACAGGAAGTTGGGAAAAACCCCTTCAAAGCAAAATTTTCGCAAAAAATGCAATTTTTGCCTCATTGAGCTGTAATTTGACCCCCTTAAAATGCTTCAAAAATCACCAAACTTGACACACACATCAGGACTGGCAAAAATTGCGATATAATGCAAAAAACAAACCCCAAAACTCAATAAAACACAGAAAAAACTGCTCCTAGGAAGAAAACTAAGACAAAACTGCTTGTAACTTCCCGTAGGAATGCCGGAAAGACATGAAACAAAAACCTCCATGTAGGTCTCACTTAGACCTACATTTTAATGATCAACATCCTTCAGCAAAAATCAACAGGAAGTTGATTTTTTGCTGCTATTACTGCTCCGGTTTAGATTTTACGCGCCATCAAAAAAACCTGCGCAAATTTTCCTAAAAAATGTAATTTTTGCCTCTTTGAGCCGTAATTTTACCCCCACTATGGACTGGACTCTCACTATTATGTTAGATCCACTATGGACTGGACTCTCACTATTATGTTAGATCCACTATGGACTGGACTCTCACTATTATGTCGGATCCACTAGGGACTGGACTCTCACTATTATGTTAGGTCCACTATGGACTGGACTTTCACAATATTATGTTAGACCCACTATGGACTGGACTCTCACTATTATGTTAGATCCACTATGGACTGGACTCTCACTATTATGTTAGATCCACTATGGACTGGACTCTCACTATTAAGTTAGATCCACTATGGACTAGACTCTCACTATTATGTTAGATCCACTATGGACTGGACTTTCACAATATTATGTTAGACCCACTCGACGTCCATTGCTTTTGGTCTCCCCTAGAGGGGGTGGGGGGGGTTGCCCACATACACGGTCCTCTCCAAGGTTTCTCATAGTCATTCACATCGACGTCCCACTGGGGTGAGTTTTTCCTTGCCATTATGCGGGCTCTGTACCACAGATGTCGTTGTGGCGTGTGCAGCCCTTTGAGACACTTGTGATTTAGGGCTATATAAATAAACATTGATTGATTGATCGATTTGTCTTCTATCTTATATTTTGCAGGTCTTTATTTTAGTGTATAAATTAAAAAGATGGAAAATCAAGACAATTTGCCCAACAGTGAACAATAAATCTGGTATTACAACCTTGTCAAAAGGCGAAATAAAGTAAAATAAAAAAAAACGTGTGTCATTATTGGTCAATTATCAAATTATTTGTCCCTATTCAACCCGGTCTTGGTAATATTTTCTAAAGATACGCCTTTAATCAATCAGGTGCCTAACCAATAAACTTGAACTGAACTTCTCTGACTCACAAAGATAGTGTTGGGCTATCAGTTGAATGTGGGGAAACAATTGAGGTCTGTAGTTGGGAACCACAGAAGATGACTCCCTATCTGAAGTACATGTGAAGTGCGTGAGTGTCTGCGTACTTTGGAGGATGCTTGCCTAACTGCCATCTTTTCTGAGTCGGCCCTTGCTCATAGAGGAATATAGATCTGCATCAGCAGACAGTCAAGTCTGTAATCTGGCAACATTTTTACCACAGGCGAGTTTCGAGTTTGATAAACGCTTTTCTAGACAGGTAACGCCTTGCCTTCTTTTAATATGACTTACCTGGTCAGTATTTTCAACAGATCAACTGGAATCTGTGTTGGAGACTGTTGTATTATTGCAATGATCAGGACACAGTTGGACTATAAGCAAAAAACCGGATTGAACTTTGTGGTAAACCAAACTTAATAGCTGCACATTTTCAGCTGTAAAACGGTTTTCATGCATATTTCTACGTAATGAAGCTAGCCTCGTTAGCATGTTAGCATTATAAACTTATAACGACGATGACTTCTGTTTTGTTTGATCAGCCGTTTTACTGCCTTGTCACAGACACTGTTTGGAAACAGTTAAGGTATGTTAATTAACATTTACAAAATGTTTCTGTGGAAATAACTAACTTCACATCGCATATATCTGCGGCTTGTAGTCCGGTGCGGCTAATATACGGAAACATATATTTTTGTTCTGAAATTAAGTGGGTGTAGTAGGCCTGGGCGATATATCAAAATAGCGTATTTTTCAGACTAAGTCACAGTTTTTTTCATGGTTTGGCCAGGGCTTGTACTCAGGAGCGACTTATGTGTGAAATTATTAACACATTACCGTAAAATATCAAAATATTATTTAGCTTACTCACGTAAGAGACTACACGTATAAGATTTCATGGGATTTAGCGATTAGGAGGGACAGATTGTTTGGTAAACGTTGGACTATAAGCAAAAAAACGGATTAAACTTTGTGGTAAACCAAACTTAATAGCTGCACATTTTCAGCTGAAAGACTGTTTTCATGCATATTTTTACGTGCTATCCTAATGTAATGAAGCTAGCCTCGTTAGCATGTTAGCATTATAAACTTATAACGGTATTCTTTTTGTATGGTTTCAGTTTCACAAATTCCTTAATAAACCGTGGAATTTTTGCGTCGGTTTAGCTGATTGGAGAGCCAGCTTCCGCAGCTAATGGGTCAGTGACGACGACTTCTGTTTTGTTTGATCAGCCGTTTTACTGCCTTGTCACAGACACTGTTTGGAAACATTTAAGGTATGTTAATTAACATTTACAAAATATTTCTGTGGAAATAACTAATTTCACATCGCATATATCTGCGGCTTATAGTCTAGTGCAGATAATATATGGAAAAAATATATTTTTGTTCTGAAATTAAGTGGGTGTAGTAGGCCTGGGCGATATCGATATACCGTATTTTTCGGACTATAAGACGCAGTTTTTTTCACGGTTTGGCCAGGGGTGCGACTTATACTCAGGAGCGACTTATGTGTCAAATTATTGACACATTACCGTAAAATATCAAAATATTATTTAGCTCACTCACGTAAGAGACTACACGTATAAGATTTCATGGGATTTAGCGATTAGGAGTGACAGATTGTTTGGTAAACGTTGAACTATAAGCAAAAAACCGGATTAAACTTTGTGGTAAACCAAACTTAATAGCTGCACATTTTCAGCTGAAAGACTGTTTTCATGCATATTTCTACGTGCTATCCTAATGTAATGAAGCTAGCCTCGTTAGAGTGTTAGCATTATAAACTTATAACGGCATTCTTTTTGTATGGTTTCAGTTTCACAAATTCCTTAATAAACCGTGGAATTTTTGCCTCGGTTTAGCTGATTGGAGAGCCAGCTTCCGCAGCTAATGGGTCAGTGACGTTGACTTCTGTTTTGTTTGATCAGCCGTTTTACTGCCTTGTCATAGACACTGTTTGGAAACAGTTAAGGTATGTAAATTAACTTTTACAAAATATTTCTGTGGAAATAACTAATTTCACATCGCATATATCTGCGGCTTGTAGTCCGGTGCGGCTAATATACGGAAACATATATTTTTGTTCTGAAATTAAGTGGGTGTAGTAGGCCTGGGTGATATATCAAAATAGCGTATTTTTCAGACTAAGTCGCAGTTTTTTTCATGGTTTGGCCAGGGGTGCGACTTATACTCAGGAGCGACTTATGTGTGAAATTATTAACACATTACCGTAAAATATCAAAATATTATTTAGCTCACTCACGTAAGAGACTACACGTATAAGATTTCATGGGATTTAGCGATTAGGAGGGACAGATTGTTTGGTAAACGTTGAACTATAAGCAAAAAACCGGATTGAACTTTGTGGTAAACCAAACTTAATAGCTGCACATTTTCAGCTGAAAGACTGTTTTCATGCATATTTTTACGTGCTATCCTAATGTAATGAAGCTAGCCTCGTTAGCATGTTAGCATTATAAACTTATAACGGTATTCTTTTTGTATGGTTTCAGTTTCACAAATTCCTTAATAAACCGTGGAATTTTTGCGTCGGTTTAGCTGATTGGAGAGCCAGCTTCCGCAGCTAATGGGTCAGTGACGACGACTTCTGTTTTGTTTGATCAGCCGTTTTACTGCCTTGTCACAGACACTGTTTGGAAACATTTAAGGTATGTAAATTAACATTTACAAAATATTTATGTGGAAATAACTAATTTCACATCGCATATATCTGCGGCTTGTAGTCCGGTGCGGCTAATATACGGAAACATATATTTTTGTTCTGAAATTAAGTGGGTGTAGTAGGCCTGGGCGATATATCAAAATAGCGTATTTTTCAGACTAAGTCGCAGTTTTTTTCATGGTTTGGCCAGGGGTGCGACTTATACTCAGGAGCGACTTATGTGTGAAATTATTAACACATTACCGTAAAATATCAAAATATTATTTAGCTCACTCACGTAAGAGACTACACGTATAAGATTTCATGGGATTTAGCGATTAGGAGGGACATATTGTTTGGTAAACGTTGGACTATAAGCAAAAAACCCGATTGAACTTTGTGGTAAACCAAACTTAATAGCTGCACATTTTCAGCTGAAAGACTGTTTTCATGCATATTTTTACGTGCTATCCTAATGTAATGAAGCTAGCCTCGTTAGAGTGTTAGCATTATAAACTTATAACGGCATTCTTTTTGTATGGTTTCGGTTTCACAAATTCCTTAATAAACCGTGTAATTTTTGCGTCGGTTTAGCTGATTGGAGAGCCAGCTTCTGCAGCTAATGGGTCAGTGACGACGATTTCTGTTTTGTTTGATCAGCCGTTTTACTGCCTTGTCACAGACACTGTTTGGAAACAGTTAAGGTATGTAAATTAACATTTACAAAATATTTCTGTGGAAATAACTAATTTCACATCGCATATATCTGCGGCTTGTAGTCCGGTGCGGCTAATATACGGAAACATATATTTTTGTTCTGAAATTAAGTGGGTGTAGTAAGCCTGGGCGATATATCAAAATAGCGTATTTTTCAGACTAAGTCGCAGTTTTTTTCATGGTTTGGCCAGGGGTGCGACTTATACTCAGGAGCGACTTATGTGTGAAATTATTAACACATTACCGTAAAATATCAAAATATTATTTAGCTCACTCACGTAAGAGACTACACGTATAAGATTTCATGGGATTTAGCGATTAGGAGGGACAGATTGTTTGGTAAACGTTGGACTATAAGCAAAAAAACGGATTAAACTTTGTGGTAAACCAAACTTAATAGCTGCACATTTTCAGCTGAAAGACTGTTTTCATGCATATTTTTACGTGCTATCCTAATGTAATGAAGTTAGCCTCGTTAGAGTGTTAGCATTATAAACTTATAACGGCATTCTTTGTGTATGGTTTCAGTTTCACAAATTCCTTAATAAACCGTGGAATTTTTGCTTCGGTTTAGCTGATTGGAGAGCCAGCTTCTACAGCTAATAGGTCAGTGACGACGACTTCTGTTTTGTTTGATCAGCCGTTTTACTGCCTTGTCATAGACACTGTTTGGAAACAGTTAAGGTATGTAAATTAACATTTACAAAATATTTCTGTGGAAATAACTAATTTCACATCGCATATATCTGCGACTTGTAGTCCGGTGCGGCTAATATACGGAAACATATATTTTTGTTCTGAAATTAAGTGGGTGTAGTAGGCCTGGGCGATATATCAAAATAGCGTATTTTTCAGACTAAGTCGCAGTTTTTTTTCATGGTTTGGCCAGGGGTGCGACTTATACTCAGGAGCGACTTGTGTGTGAAATTATTAACACATTACCGTAAAATATCAAAATATTATTTAGCTCACTCACGTAAGAGACTACACGTATAAGATTTCATCGGATTTAGCGATTAGGAGTGACAGATTGTTTGGTAAACGTTGGACTATAAGCAAAAAAACGGATTGAACTTTGTGGTAAACCAAACTTAATAGCTGCACATTTTCAGCTGAAAGACTGTTTTCATGCATATTTTTACGTGCTATCCTAATGTAATGAAGCTAGCCTCGTTAGAGTGTTAGCATTATAAACTTATAACGGCATTCTTTTTGTATGGTTTCGGTTTCACAAATTCCTTAATAAACCGTGTAATTTTTGCGTCGGTTTAGCTGATTGGAGAGCCAGCTTCTGCAGCTAATGGGTCAGTGACGACGATTTCTGTTTTGTTTGATCAGCCGTTTTACTGCCTTGTCACAGACACTGTTTGGAAACAGTTAAGGTATGTAAATTAACATTTACAAAATATTTCTGTGGAAATAACTAATTTCACATCGCATATATCTGCGGCTTGTAGTCCGGTGCGGCTAATATACGGAAACATATATTTTTGTTCTGAAATTAAGTGGGTGTAGTAAGCCTGGGCGATATATCAAAATAGCGTATTTTTCAGACTAAGTCGCAGTTTTTTTCATGGTTTGGCCAGGGGTGCGACTTATACTCAGGAGCGACTTATGTGTGAAATTATTAACACATTACCGTAAAATATCAAAATATTATTTAGCTCACTCACGTAAGAGACTACACGTATAAGATTTCATGGGATTTAGCGATTAGGAGGGACAGATTGTTTGGTAAACGTTGGACTATAAGCAAAAAAACGGATTAAACTTTGTGGTAAACCAAACTTAATAGCTGCACATTTTCAGCTGAAAGACTGTTTTCATGCATATTTTTACGTGCTATCCTAATGTAATGAAGTTAGCCTCGTTAGAGTGTTAGCATTATAAACTTATAACGGCATTCTTTGTGTATGGTTTCAGTTTCACAAATTCCTTAATAAACCGTGGAATTTTTGCTTCGGTTTAGCTGATTGGAGAGCCAGCTTCTACAGCTAATAGGTCAGTGACGACGACTTCTGTTTTGTTTGATCAGCCGTTTTACTGCCTTGTCATAGACACTGTTTGGAAACAGTTAAGGTATGTAAATTAACATTTACAAAATATTTCTGTGGAAATAACTAATTTCACATCGCATATATCTGCGACTTGTAGTCCGGTGCGGCTAATATACGGAAACATATATTTTTGTTCTGAAATTAAGTGGGTGTAGTAGGCCTGGGCGATATATCAAAATAGCGTATTTTTCAGACTAAGTCGCAGTTTTTTTTCATGGTTTGGCCAGGGGTGCGACTTATACTCAGGAGCGACTTGTGTGTGAAATTATTAACACATTACCGTAAAATATCAAAATATTATTTAGCTCACTCACGTAAGAGACTACACGTATAAGATTTCATCGGATTTAGCGATTAGGAGTGACAGATTGTTTGGTAAACGTTGGACTATAAGCAAAAAAACGGATTGAACTTTGTGGTAAACCAAACTTAATAGCTGCACATTTTCAGCTGAAAGACTGTTTTCATGCATATTTTTACGTGCTATCTTAATGTAATGAAGCTAGCCTCGTTAGCATGTTAGCATTATAAACTTATAACGGTATTCTTTTTGTATGGTTTCAGTTTCACAAATTCCTTAATAAACCGTGGAATTTTTGCGTCGGTTTAGCTGATTGGAGAGCCAGCTTCCGCAGCTAATGGGACGACGACTTCTGTTTTGTTTGATCAGCCGTTTTACTGCCTTGTCACAGACACGGTTTGGAAACATTTAAGGTATGTTAATTAACATTTACAAAATATTTCTGTGGAAATAACTAATTTCACATCGCATATATCTGCGGCTTGTAGTCCGGTGCGGCTAATATACGGAAACATATATTTTTGTTCTGAAATTAAGTGGGTGTAACTTATATGCCGGTGTGCTCTATAGTCTGGAAAATACGGTAGTTCCAGCTCCAATAATAATATAGAGTCTCTTTAATTCCCATTGTTTGACATGTTATTCTTTTTACAAATGCTAAGAGGTTATTCTTGTCCTAAAGATGGGAACAGTTACATAACACTGTATGAGTTACAGTTTTGATTACCAATTGTGGAAGGTTTTAGTGCTAATCAGCAGCATATATATGGCATTTCCAATGACATTTAGCATCGAGCTAGCACATTTTGGGAAGTGGAGCTTTCTTTTAAACGCTTTGTTGGCATTAACTGCAACATTTTTCCTAAAGGCAGTCCACTACGAATACACCCGTTTTCCCACAATGTTCTTAAGCAAACAGATGCAAATTTTCAGCTGAAAGACTCCTTATCTGCGTAGAATCAAAAAGCTAAAGTAACGCTTGGACAAACGTGCACAGATTTGTTTACTCTACAAGAGAACTACGGCTCAGTCTAACTAATTTGCACAATCTAAATTAAATCAAATAACCTTTTTTTTCTCTCCGGGCATTCTAAAACAAAGCACATTGTGTTTAAGAATGGTAGCGACGACATCACTTGCAGGGTTTTATGGTCCCCTTTCCCAGTGTCTGCCAGCATAGGAACCATTTTATAGCTTGACAGGGCTCAAAGTGCAGAATGTTAGAGGAACAGGTGTTGTTGTGAGATGCAGTACTTGGGGGGGCGGGGGGTGCTGAGGTGTTAGCGCTTTCCTTTGCTGTAAGTATACGTGTGTGTGGGAGGAAACATTTTGCATTTTGCTCACCTAAGGACAACATCCCTCCCACATAGATTTATAGCAGAAGTGATTTATATTGCAGTGATAGAAACTTGTCTGGCTTCATTTTTTTAAAGCAAAAAGAGTGTCAAATCCTATTTGCTGCAACATGTCTTGTTAAACGGAGGAATAAAGCTCACAAATAAAAAATGGGGGGGGACACTTCAAATTTCCATTGACATTTTTATACTGCCGCCAGGGGAGAGACTATCCTAACATCAGGTATCAGCACATATAATTCAATGCTTTTTAATTAATTTTAATTAGCTTACAACTGTCTCTATACACACACCTGCAAATGCTTGATAATGATAATCTTGATTAGAGATGTCCGATAATATCGGGCTGTGAGCGCCAATAAACCTTAAAGGGACTGCCTTTGCGTGCCGGTACACACACACACACACACACACACACACACACACACACACACACACGAGTGAATGAAAATGCATACTTGGTCAACAGCCATACAGGTCACACCGAGGGTGGCCGTATAAACAACTTTAACAATGTTAAAAATATGCGCCACCCTGTGAACCCACACCAAACAAGAATGACAAACACATTTCGGGAGAACATCCGCACTGTAACACAACATAAACACAACAGAACAAATACCCAGAACGCCTTGCAGCACCAACTCTGCCGGGATGCTACAATATACATCCCCCGCTACTCCCTAACCCTGCCCACCTCAACCTCCTCACGCTCTCTAAGGGAAAGCATGTCCAGAATTCCAAGGTGCTGTTTTGAGGAAAGTTAAAAAAAAATAATGCACTTTGTGACTTCAATAATAAATATGGCAGTGCCATGTATGCATTTTTTTTCCCCATAACTTCCATCGATCCATCCACTTTCTACCGCTTGTCCCTTTTGGGGTTGCTGGAGCCTATCTCAGCTGCATTCGGGCGGTAGGCGGGGTAAACCCTGGACAAGTTGCCACCTCATCACAGGGCCAACACAGATAGACAGACAACATTCATACTCACATTCACACACTAGGGACCATTTAGTTGATTTATTTTTGAAAAACCTTGTTACATTGTTTAATGCATCCAGCGAGGTATCACAACAAAATTAGGCATAATGTGTTAATTCCACGACTGCATATATCGGTATCGGTTGATATCGGAATCGGTAATTAAGAGTTGGACAATATTGGAATATCTGAAATTGGCAAAAAAAAGCCATTATCGGACATCTCTTATCTTGATTAGTTAAAAAGTTCACATTAATTGTTATTACCTGTTGAATTAGAATTGGCTCACAAAACTGAGAATTTAAATATTCATGTTTCTATTGTGGTAGCAGCAGCTGCCAGTCGAGGTGGCGGCAAGGAACTTTGGCGCCGTTAACTGCTGCCGGCCTACAATTGCCGACTTGTACTTAGCTAATAGCATGTGGGATTTCACTGCATGACATTTTTCTAATGCCTCTCACTGAATTTAATGCTTTTTAATGCCATTTAAGGCCTTCGTTTTTTGCAAAATCCATTTAATGACTTTTTAATGACCCGCAGAAACCCTGATCATGCATAATGGCCAGTTGCAGTATTTGGAAAGTATAATGTATATAAAAATTTATATATTACTGTTTTATGTTACTAGTATATTTATATTTTACTGGTTTTGTTTTAATGCACTTTTCTAATGTCACTTCAATTGAAAGCCCAGTCCTACTGTAGATAATTATTATATAACAAAAGGATACAAAACTCTGTATAGACGTGTGTAAGCATTGGACAATAATCATTTTTGATAACCTGAAATTTTACCTAATAACTATCTGGTGAATTAGAGTTTGCTCACAATATTGTTTAATCTGATAAGTTTTTAGTACCGGTATTTTTTTGGTACCGGTTCCTAATGAGAACCGTGAAGATTCTGGACTAACGATCGATAGTTTATGTTCCAGCTGACCAAAGTTTTTATGCCAAGCTGTCAAACTTGGTTTAGCTGACGCTGCTACACATTCAAATCAGCTGTGAATAATGACAAATAAGGAAGCAACACCACACAAAAGTTTGTGACGGACGATATTTCCTCGGCAAAAGTTCCTCAAAGTCACGCACACTGTGTCAGTCTGAAGTGAACGCACTTTAATCCCGACATTGAGTTAATATAATAATCTACAAACCCCGTTTCCATATGAGTTGGGAAATTGTGTTAGATGTAAATATAAACAGAATACAATGATTTGCAAATCCTTTTCAACCCATATTCAGTTGAATATGCTACAAAGACAAGATATTTGATGTTCAAACTCAAACTTTATTTTTTTTTTTCAAATAATAATTAACTTAGAATTTCATGGCTGCAACACGAGCCAAAGTAGTTGGGAAAGGGCATGTTCACCACTGTGTTACATCACCTTTTCTTTTAACAACACTCAATAAACGTTTGGGAATTGAAGAAACTAATTGTTGAAGCTTTGAAAGTGGAATTCTTTCCATTTCTTGTTTTATGTAGAGCTTCAGTCGTTCAACAGTTCGGGATCTCCGCTGTCGTATTTTACGCTTCATAATGTGCCACACATTTTTGATGGGAGACAGGTGTGGACTGCAGGCGGGCCAGGAAAGTACCCACACTCTTTTCTTACGAACCCAGATGCTGGCTTTTGACTTTTGCGTGGATAACAGTCTGAATGGTTCGCTTCCCCTTTGGTCCAGATGACATGATGTTGAATATTTCCAAAAACTATTTTAAATGTGGACTCGTCAGACCACAGAACACTTTTCCACTTTGGATCAGTCCATCTTAGATCATCTCGGGCCCAGAGAAGCCGGCGGCGTTTCTGGATGTTGTTGATAAATGGCTTTCGCTTTACATAGTAGAGCTTTAACTTGCACTTACAGATGTAGCAACAAACTGTATTTATTGACAGTGGTTTTCTGAAGTGTTCCTGAGCTCATGTGGTGATATCCTTTAGAGATTGATGTCGGTTTTTGATACAGTGCCGTCCGAGGGATCCAAGGTCACGGTCATTAAATGTTGGTTTCCGGCAATGCCGCTTACGTGGAGTGATTTCTCCAGATTCTCTGAACCTTTTGATGATATTATGGACCGTAAATGTTGAAATCCCTAATTTTCTTGCAATTGCACTTTGAGAAACGTTGTTCTTAAACTGTTTGACTATTTGCTCACGCAGTTGTGGACAAAGGGGTGTACCTCGCCCCATCCTTTCTTGTGAAAGACTGAGCATTTTTTGGGAAGCTGTTTTTATACCCAATCATGGCACTCACCTGTTCCCAATTAGCCTGCACACCTGAGGGATGTTCCAAATAAGTGTTTGATGAGCATTCCTCAACTTTATCAGTATTTATTGCCACCTTTCCCAACTTCTTTGTCACGTGTTGCTGGCATCAAATTCTAAAGTTAATGATTATTTTCACAAAAAAAAATTGTATTAGTTTGAACATCAAATATGTTGTCTTTGTAGCATATTCAGCTGAATATGGGTTGAAAATGATTTGCCAATCATTGTATTCTGTTTATATTTACATCTAACACAATTTCCCAACTCTTATGGAAACGGGGTTTGTACTTCAATGCCTTTTCACCTCGAACAGTAATGCTTTTTAGTGCCATTTAGGCCTTAATTTTTGCAAGATCTATTCAATGACTTTTTAATGACCCGCATAAACCCTGATCATGCAGAGCAGTTGCAGTACTTGGAAAGCAGTAACGTATAAATATGTGGTATGCAAATATTTGTTACGGCGAAACTCATCGTGGACGTTGACAGAGACTAGATATTGGCGCCGAAGATAAACAAAATCTCTCACTGAGCCAAATGTCATCGCTTTAAGGCACTGAAACCTAAAGTTCTTGGGCGAAGCTACACATCTTTCTTCATAGTGGATGTCCCTTGACCACGACTTACCCTGAGATCAATCACTCGGTTGTCCAGTTTGGTGTCCTGGTTGACCGTAGCTCTGCCCTCCTGTGGGAAGACAGAAAAGATGGAAGATGTGAATTGTATTTGAAGTGAATTGTATTTATATAGCACTTTTTCTCTAGTGACTCAAAGCGCTTAACATAGTGAAACCCAATATCTAATTTTTACATTTAAACCAGTGTGGGTGGCACTGGGAGCAGGTGGGTAAAGTGTCTTGCCCAAGGACACAACGGCAGTGACAAGGATGGCAGAAGCGGGGATTGAACCTGCAACCCTCAAGTTGCTGGCACGGCCGCTCTATTAACCGAGCTATACCCGGACACAGAAAGGATTGACAGATTGATGGCTCTTTCTCGATTCTTGGGCGAGATTTGTTCCTTTTTAAAGAAATCTGTGTGTCCAAGGCTTGAAGAAATGCACGACATTAAAACCAGCTAACAGACTCAATTCATGAAAGCAAAGAAAATAATAGTAGTCGCTTTGATCCACATAGCAGCGTAGTACAAAACCCAAAACCAGTGAAGTCGGCACATTGTGTAATTCGTAAATAAAAACAGAATACAATGGTTTGCTAATCCTTTTCAATTTACATTCAAATGAATAGACTGCAAGGACAAGATATTTAATATTCAAACTGAGAAACGTAATTTTGTTATGCAAATAATCATTAACTTGGAATTTAATGGCAGCAACACATTGCAAAAAAGGCATGTTTACCACTGTGTTACATGGCCTTTCCTTTTAACAACACTAATACACCCCCACACCATCACAGATGCTGGCTTTTGAACTTTGCGCCTATAACAATCCGGATGGTTCTTTTCCTCTTCGTTCCGGTAAACACGACGTCCACAGTTTCCAAAATAATCTGAAATGTGGACTCGTCAGACCACGGAACACTTTTCCACTTTGCATCAGTCCATTTTAGATGAGCTCGGGCCCATTTCTGGGTGTTGTTGATACATGCCTTTCGCCTTGCATAAAAGTGTTTTAACCTGCACTTACAGATATAGCGACAAAATGTAGTTACTGACAGTGGTTTTCTGCAGTGTTCCTGAGCCCATGTGGTGATATCCTTTACACACTCATATCGCTTTTTGATGCAATACCGTCTGAGTAATCGAAGGTGACAGGCTTAGCCGCTTACATGCTGTGATTTCTCCAGATTCTCTGAACTTTTTGATGGGGAAATCCCTAAATTATTCGCAATAGCTCGTTGAGAAATGCTGTTCTTAAATTGTTCGACAATTTGCTCACAAAGTGGTGACCCTCGCCCCATCCTTGTTTGTGAATTCATTTCATAGAAGCTGCTTTTATACCCAATCATGGCAGCCACCTGTTCTTAACTCGTCTGTTCACCCGGGGAGTGTTTGATGAGCATTCCTCAACTTTCTCAGTCTTTTTTGCCACTGGTGCCAGCTTTTTTGAAACATGTTGCAGGCATCAAATTCCAAATGAGCAAATATTTGCAAAAAATAAAGTTTTCCAGTTGTCTTTGCATTCTATTCAGTTGAATTTAGGTTCAAAAAGGATTTGCAAATCATTGTATTCTGTTTTTATTTACCATTTATTAGGGGTGTAACGGTATGTGTATTTGTATTGAACCATTTCGGTACGGGGGTTTCGGTTCGGAGGCCTACCGAACGAGTTCCACATGGACATATTAAGTAGCGCACCGCACGTTGTGTAAACAATGCCCACCGAGGCACCATGAATTGATTTACGTGGACCCCGACTTAAACAAGTTGAAAATCTTATTGGGGTGTTACCATTTAGTGGTCAATTGTACGGAATATGTACTGTACTGTGCAATCTACTAATAAAAGTTTCAATCAATCAAAAAAACAACAACACACAGCATGCTAGCAGCGACCGAGCTACGATAGACTGACCAGGCCTCCTCTTTTCACCAGATATGTCCTCCTTTGCGGGGCTGTCCGGGTGGAGTTTCTTAAATGCCTCAAATGTCCGGAATTTTAAGTTAGGGTTGCGTGTATTTTTAATATATGTTCAGTGTACAGAAGGAGTTAAAAACAAAACAAAAAATTTTGTGCGCAGCAACATTCGTGAGGGAGGGGCAGAGACAGAGAGAGAACGAGAGTTATGAAAAACTCCCATGCGTCGCCAGGCTTATCAGATTTTATTTTTTATCATCTAAAGCAGGGGTGTCAAAAGTGTGCCCAGGAGGCCATTTGCGGCCCACAGCTAATGTTATAAAAGCCTACTGAAATGCGATGTTCTTACTTAAACGGGGATAGCAGGTCCATTCTATGTGTCATACTTGATCGTTTCTCGATATTGCCATATTTTTGCTGAAAGGATTTAGTAGAGAACATCGACGATAAAGTTCGCAACTTTTGGTGCTGATAAAAAAAGCCTTGTCTTTATCGGAAGTAGCAGACGATGTGCGCGTGACGTCACGGGTTGTGAAGCTCCTCATATCTGAACATTGTTTAAAATCATGGCCACCAGCAGCGAGAGTGATTCGGACCGAAAAAGCGACGATTTCACCATTAATTTGAGCGAGCATGAAAGATTTGTGGATGAGGAAAGTGAGAGTGAAGGACTAGAGAAAAAAAAAGGACAAGAGGGCAGGATTCAGATAGGGAAGATGCTGTGGTCGGCGCCATGGCAGCCGTGGGGGTGGCAGGACCACTCGGCCAGGCCCAACCGCAACAAGGGATAGAGCCATACCGCTTTGAACCTGACGCTGACGGCCAGGAGGACGAGCGCTGCTGATGTGAATGTGAATTATATTTTTTATATAGCGCTTTTCTCAAGTGACTCAAAGCGCTTTACATAGTGACACCCAATATCCAAGATACATTTAAACCAGTGTGGGTGGCACTGGGAGCAGGTGGGTAAAGTGCCTTGCCCAAGGACACAATGGCAGTAACTAGGATGGCAGGAGCGGGAATCGAACCTGCAACTCTCAAGTTGCAGGCACGGCCACTCTACGCTATGCCGCCCCAATTGATGCTGATATTGATGCTGGAGTAGCACACGACATAGATCGCCTTCAGAATACAGAATGGTCAAATATTTATTATTAATACAAATAATGTACTTTGTGTGGTCCAATCCAACCGTGTTCGCTTGACCGCTCTGTTCCATAGTAAAGCTTGACTGTCATATTTCGGGAATGTAAACAATGAAACACCGGCTGTGTTTGTGTTGCTAAAGCCAGCCGCAATGCACCGCTTCCCACCTACAGCTTTCTTCTTTGATGTCTCCATTATTCATTGAACAAATTGCAAAAGATTAACCAACACAGATGTCCAGAATACTGTGGAATTATGCGATGAAAACAGACGACTTATAGCTGGGAACGGTGCTGGAACAAAATGTCCTCTACAATCCGTGACGTCACGCGCACGCGTCATCATACTGAGACGTTTTCAGCAGGATATTTCGGCGCAAAATTTAAAATTGCAATTAAGTAAACTACAAAGGCCGTATTGGCATGTGTTGCAATATTAAGATGTCATCATTGATATATAAACTATCAGACCGCGTGGTCGCTAGTAGTGGCTTTCAGTAGGAGTTTAAAGGCCCACGGCACATTCTAGAAATACTATTAAAATAAACAAAAACATAAACAAAAGGCTTCACGGTGGAAAAGGGGTTAGTGCGTCTGCCTCACAATACGAAGGTCCTGCAGTCCTGGGTTCAAATCCAGGCTCGGTATCTTTCTGTGTGGAGTTTGCATGTTCTCCCCGTGAATGCGTGGGTTCCCTCCGGGTACTCCGGCTTCCTCCCACCTCCAAAGACATGCACCTGGGGATAGGCTCCTCCCACCTCCAAAGACATGCACCTGGGGATAGGCTCCTACCACCTCCAAAGACACGCACCTGGGGATAGGTTGATTGGCAACACTAAATTGGCCGTAGTGTGTGAATGTGAGTGTGAATGTTGTCTGTCTATCTGCGTTGGCCCTGCGATGAGGTGGCGACTCGTCCAGGGTGTACCCCGCCTTCCGCCCGATTGTAGCTGAGATAGGCGCCAGCGCCCCCCGCGACCCCAAAAGGGAATAAGCGGTAGGAAATGGATGGATAAACAAAAGTGAAATAAAAAAAGCTTAAAGGCTAAATGTAATTTAGAAAAAGTTGCAACGTTGACTAATAAAACAAAGCTGTTTTTTTTTTTTCATTTCAAACTGTCATTGTTCAAAACATAAGAGTTGGAACCGCTTTGGACTGGACTCTCGCGACTGTGTTGGATCCATTGTGGATTGAACTTGGACATGGACTCTCGCGACTGTGTTGGATCCATTGTGGATTGAACTTTCACAGTATCATGTTAGACCCGCTCGACATCCATTGCTTTCCTCCTCTCTAAGGTTCTCATAATCATTATTGTCACAGACGTCCCACTGGATCATTATTATCACCGATGTCCCACTGGGTGTGAGTTTTCCTTGCCCTTATGTGGGCCTACCGAGGATGTCGTGGTGGTTTGTGCAGCCCTTTGAGACACTAGTGATTTAGGGCTATATAAGTAAACATTGATTGATTGATTGATTGAATCAAAATCAATGTTATTATGAATGATTGACCTATCCAAGTTTCCGATTACTTCACATCACCAGGAAAGATATTTTTGGTGGATAATTTTGCAAATTTGGTAAATAAATAACCAAAAATGTATATTTGGGACGGCGTGGCGTAGTGGGAGAGTGGCCGTGCGCAACCCGAGGGTCCCTGGTTCAAATCCCACCTAGTACCAACTTCGTCACGTCTGTTGTGTCCTGAGCAAGACACTTCACCCTTGCTCCTGATGGGTGCTGGTTGGCGCGTTGCATGGCAGCTCCCTCCATCAGTGTGTGAATGGGTAAATGTGGAAGTAGTGTCAAAGCGCATTGAGTACCTTGAAGGTAGAAAAGCGCTATACAAGTACAACCCATTTATTTATTTATTTATTTATTTTGTTGTTTTCTTACTGTACCGAAAATGAACCGAGGTACGTACCGAACCGGAATTTTTGTGTACCGTTACACCCCTACCATTTATACAACGTGCCAACTTCACTGGGTTTTGTGCAAGATAAAAGACACCTGCAACTGGAAAACAAATATAACAGTAAATATTTCATCACAGGAGGAACCAGAGCTTCCAGGGTCATGCATGTCTGGCTTCCTCTGAGGACCCGCCGGGGGGTTTGCGCTAATAGCCTGTGCAGCCACATCCTGCTCCCAGCAGCCCCACGCCAGGGGACAAAGGGGTAGACAGGCGGGCAAACCGGCCCGGGTCTCGGAGGACAGCGTGTGATTGAAGTATGCGGATGACACGAGCGTTTTGGCCTGGCAATTAACACAAAAGCAAGGACTGGGCTGTTAAAAAGAGTTTAAATGTATACTATTAATTACAATATATCAGCAGCAATTGGTGAAGAAAACGGGATATATTTGAGTCATTATGTTTTATACATCTATAACAGTATCGAGAGTTAGTAAAACAGCCTTCATGAATCAACAGTAGCTGAAAAAAATATAGTAAAAGACATTTAATTTAAAGTTGACTGTTTAATGCTATTGGAGTTAGTACTTTTTCCTCCTTTAGGCTTCCACCATGAATGACTGGTAATCCATCCATTTTCTACCGCTTATTCCCTTTTGGGGTCGCGGGGGTGCTGGCGCCTATCTCAGCTACAATCGGGCGGAAGGCAGGGTACACCCTGGACAAGTCGCCACCTCATCGCAGGGCCAACACAGATAGACAGACAACATTTACACACTAGGGACCATTTAGTGTTGCCAATCAACCTATCCCCAGGTGCATGTCTTTGGAAGTGGGAGGAGCCTATCCCCAGGTGCATGTCTTTGGAGGTGGGAGGGGCCTATCCCCAGGTGCATGTCTTTGGAAGTGGGAGGAAGCCGGAGTACCCGGAGGGAACCCACGCATTCACGGGGAGAACATGCAAACTCCACACAGAAAGATCC
This sequence comes from Nerophis ophidion, assembly GCF_033978795.1. Classification (NCBI taxonomy): domain Eukaryota; kingdom Metazoa; phylum Chordata; class Actinopteri; order Syngnathiformes; family Syngnathidae; genus Nerophis; species Nerophis ophidion. Next base: position 7,391,795 of record NC_084623.1, on the reverse strand, counting down.
CGAGCCTGGATTTGAACCCAGGACTGCAGGACCTTCGTATTGTGAGGCAGACGCACTAACCCCTCTTCCACCGTGAAGCCATGACTGGTAATTAGGGCCCGCATGGCCCATTACCTATTGTTTTTCGTGTGTTTTATTAGTCTTTATTTATTATTATTCCGACGCCTCTTTGAACTGTAATTTGACCCCCTGAACATGCTTCAAAACTCACCAAATTTCACACACTCATCAGAACTGGCGAAAATTGCCATCTAATAAAAAAAAAAAAAAAAAAAAATCAAAAATGTGCTCTAGCGCCCCCTAGGAAAAAAAAAACAGACTGCTTGTAACTTCAATCAATCAATCAATGTTTATTTATATAGCCCCAAATCACAAATGTCTCAAAGGACTGCACAAATCATTACGACTACAACATCCTCGGAAGACTTCCGTTAGGAATGTCGTAGAGACATGAAAAAAAAACCTCTATGTAGGTCTGAATTAGACCTACATTTCCCCAATTTAAACTTCTATAGCAAAAATCAACAGGAAGTTGGGAAAAACCCCTTCAAAGCAAAATTTTCGCAAAAAATGCTATTTTTGCCTCTTTGAGCTGTAATTTGACCCCCTTAAAATGCTTCAAAACTCACCAAACTTGGCACACACATCAGGACGGGCAAAAATTGCGATATAATGAAAAAACCAAACCCCAAAACTCAAAATTGCGCTCTAGCGCAATTTTTGAATAAAACACAGAAAAAACTGCTCCTAGGAAGAAAACTAAGACAAAACTGCTTGTAACTTCCCGTAGGAATGTCGGAAAGACATGAAACAAAAACCTCCATGTGGGTCTCACTTAGACCTACATTTTAATGATCAACATCCTTCAGCAAAAATCAACAGAAAGTTAAAAATTACCCCTTCAAAATAAAAGTTTTGTAAACACCCGTCACCTTTTTCAAACGTTATCTCCTCTGAGAGTGTTTGTCGTTTCAGCTTCAAACTCGCACACAAGAGAGTTTGAACCCTTCTAATTAAAAGTTATCGAAAGAGTGTTGATTACTGCTCCGGTTTAGATTTTACGCGCCATCAAAAAAACCTGCGCAAATTTTCCTAAAAAATGTAATTTTTGCCTCTTTGAGCTGTAATTTTACCCCCTTAAAATGCTTCAAGGTGCAAGTTAAAGCACTACTATGCAAAGCGAAAGCCATTTATCAACTACATCCAGAAAAAACGATCTGTAATTTCACCGCCTTACCATGCTTCAAAACTCACCAAATTTTACACACACATAAGGACTGGCAAAAATTGCCATCTAATAAAAAAACAAACCCCAAAAATCAAAAGTGCGCTCTAGCGCCCCCTAAGAAAAAACACAGACAAAACTGCTTGTAACTTCTGTTAGGAATGTCGTAGAGACATGAATAAAAAACTTCTATGTAGGTCTGACTAAGACCAGGGCTTGAGTCTCGGCGGCAGCAGCCAAAGGCGGGCCCGACCAACGCTGCTTGCAGCTTTAATTATGTTTACATTTCAAGACAGTGCACGGTAAATACATATTTGGTATCCTCTGAAAATCAAAAACCAGAGTGTCGGCGTAAACTGACACCTATAATAAGCAATGTAGCGCCGTGGAAAATATCTGCAAATGTGAACCTTGCAAGGCTGCAGAAATGCCTTTAAAAAGGTCACGGAAATGTGGCTGCTGTTGACATAATTTCCAGCATTAGTATTCAGTCGCAATAACAATAACGCACGCTCGCACAAACACAGCACCTCCTGGTTCAAATGGTGTTTACTAATTTTGCACGGCAACGTGACGACGCACAATCGCCATGTGGAAAATATTTTGTACAATTTTATTATGAATGGTACCATTAGCAACAGAAATGTGTGAACGGAACGGAATCATGGTAAATCCGATTAATACTCCACTGCCACTTATCTACAAAGAGAAACTGTAATTGAACGTATTCCTGCATGCAAAAATGCTTCTAATGATGCTGCATTAGAGCACAAAGCACTGCAAATACAATTCATATTGCTCTGCAAGGCTAAAAAGAATGGAAATCACATTATGTAGGATGAGGAGAATTATGCTGATGACACCCAACTCTACATGCCCCTAAAGCTGACCAACACGCCGGACTGTAGTCAGTTGGAAGCGTGTCTTAATGAAATTAAACAATGGATGTCCGCTAACTTTCTGCAACTTAACGCCCAAAAAACGGAAATGCTGATTATCGGTCCTGCTAGACACCGACCTATATTTAATAATACAACTTTAACATTTGACAACCAAATAATAAAACAAGGTGACTCGGTAAAAAATCTGGGTATTATCTTCGACCCAACTCTCTCCTTTGAGTCACACATTAAAAGCGTTACTAAAACGGCCTTCTTTCATCTCCGTAATATCGCTAAAATTCGCTCCATTGTGTCCACTAAAGACGTCGAGATCATTATCCATGCGTTTGTTACGTCTCGTCTCGATTACTGTAACGTATTATTTTCGGGTCTCCCCATGTCTAGCATTAAAAGATTACAGTTGGTACAAAATGCGGCTGCTAGACTTTTGACAAGAAAAAGAAAGTTTGATCACATTACGCCTGTACTGGCTCACCTGCACTGGCTTCCTGTGCACTTAAGATGTGACTTTAAGGTTTTACTACTTCCGTATAAAATACTACACGGTCTAGCTCCATCCTATCTTGCCGATTGTATTGTACCATATGTCCCGGCAAGAAATCTGCGTTCAAAAGACTCCGGCTTATTAGTGATTCCTAGAGCCCAAAAAAAGTCTGCGGGCTATAGAGCGTTTTCCGTTCGGGCTCCAGTACTCTGGAATGCCCTCCCGGTAACAGTTCGAGATGCTACCTCAGTAGAAGCATTTAAGTCTCACCTTAAAACTCATTTGTATACTCTAGCCTTTAAATAGACCTCCTTTTTTGATCTGCCGCTTCTTTTCTTTCTCCTATGTCCCCCCCTCCCTTGTGGAGGGGGTCCGGTCCGATGACCATGGATGAAGTACTGGCTGTCCAGAGTCGAGACCCAGGATGGACCGCTCGTCGGGACCCAGGATGGACCGCTCGCCTGTATCGATTGGGGACATCTCTACGCTGCTGATCCGCCTCCGCTTGAGATGGTTTCCTGTGGACGGGACTCTTGCTGCTGTCTTGGATCCGCTTGAACTGAACTCTCGCGGCTGTGTTGGAGCCACTATGGATTGAACTTTTACAGTATCATGTTAGACCCGCTCGACATCCATTGCTTTCGGTCCCCTAGAGGGGGGGGGGGGGGGGGTTGCCCACATCTGAGGTCCTCTCCAAGGTTTCTCATAGTCAGCATTGTCACTGGCGTCCCACTGGATGTGAATTCTCCCTGCCCACTGGGTGTGAGTTTTCCTTGCCCTTTTGTGGGTTCTTCCGAGGGTGTCGTAGTCGTAATGATTTGTGCAGTCCTTTGAGACATTTGTGATTTGGGGCTATATAAATAAACATTGATTGATTGAATTAGATGGTGTCATTTTTGCCTGAACTGGAGGGATACAATTTTATTGTATTATCAATGTATTGTGTTGCTCAAAACTTATTTTTTCAGAACAAATTTTCTCCTAATACAGAATTTGTAAAATAAAAACAAATAAAAAAAAAAACCCTGCTTTGCTTCATTTACAAAATCAAAATTTAAATGTTTGTAACTTTCATATTGCCAAACCTGAAATCAATCTGTTACAGGCAAAATGTGATTTAATTTATCAAAATATTAAAAATAGATTGCGATTCTTAAACATCCTGACTTGAAATCGATTCCTAATTTTGAAAAATGTATTAAAAAACATATATATTATTTGAAAAATGTTTTACATAAATATAGTGCATTTTTAATGTGTTTAAAGGCGGTCCTCATTAAACCAGAAGACACTTTTCGAACCTGTAATCTGTTATGTATAAAAAACGATTCTAAATGGAATCCTCACTTTAGGAATAAGTTCTATCAGGACTTGGCTTGGTTGGCCGTGCCATCAACCTGAGGGTTCCTGCTTCGATCTCCAGCTTCCGCCATCCTAGTCACATCACAATGTGTTTACAAGCAGAGGAGCATATTTGGCAGCGCACAATCACAGAGTCATGGGCGGTCACTCCAACGAGTATGACGATCCTCCTGGTAGGGATGCCTGAGCGTGACTTTTGTTTTACGTGGGGGAGACTGTACTAACACATACAACAAGTTTAATGATTATGTCAGGAACAAAAACAACTGATCACCGTGATCGAACTCAAGTTAATCGTGATCAACGATCACGATCATAAAATCGACCAGCCCTACTTCAAATATTGGATCCTCCAAATCACTCAAAGTTGACTTATATCAGTATATCAAAGACAAGCCAAGGCTCAATGACAAAATACACTGTTTGGGACGGGCAGGGATGATTAGGCTCGTTGTGCTGAGCCAAAAGCAGTTGAATTTTGTGTCTTGCAAGCCTCTTGTGAATCATTCATGAGTTCATTTGCAATCTCCAGACAGGCCTGTGCATGTGTCTTCTTGGGCAGGAGGTATGTATGGTTTCTCTCGGCGACTTTGGCCCCCTTGAGAACATTTAACCGGCTCCGGTGTAATTCTGGGACGGTGCCTCACCATTTCAGATTCGTGCTTACCCCACAAGGTCGACTCGTGTATGAATCTCCAGAAGGAAGGCGGATGACTCATATTTTATTCCTTTCATTTCCGAATTACGGCATGAATTGTGGTGGCTTTTTCGCCAAGCTTCTCGCTGATGGTCTTGCATCCCATTTCATTCTTGTGCAGGTCTACAGTCATGTCCCTGAGGTCCTTTCCCAGAACTTTGGTCTTTCTCATTGCCGCTGAGAGCGTTGAATGGAAGAGACTGTTTCTATGACAGGTGTCTTTTATCCCCACAACGACTCGAGTTTAAGAGCACTTTCCTCGAGGGGAGCTGCCCTTTTTATGGAATTGTGCTCATCATTTACAATCCATATGTGGAGAGAAGAGTGAAGTGAAGTGAATTATATTTATATAGCGTTTTTCTCAAGTGACTCAAAGCGCTTTACATAGTGACACCCATTATCTAAGTTACATTTAAACCAGTGTGGGTGGCACTGGGAGCAGGAGGGTAAAGTGTCTTGCCCAAGGACACAACGGCAGTGACTAAGGATAAAAACAACTGAAATATTCTTGATTGCTAAAACAAAGTAGAGGCGGGAAATATCGTTCAAAGGAAGACATGAAACTGCTACAGGAAAATACCCAAAAAAGAGAAAAAGCTAACAAAATAGGATAATACTCTTCCATATCAGTAGGTGGCAGCTGGTAGCTAATTGCTTTGTAGATGTCGGGAACAGCGGGAGGCAGCGTGCAGGTAAAAGGATGTTTAATGCTAAAAAAAACAAAAATAAACAAAAGGTGAGTGCCCCTAAGAAAAGGCATTGAAGCTTAGGGAAGGCTATGCAGAACGAAACTAAAACTGAGCTGGCTATACAGTCAACAAAAACGGAATGCTGGACGACAGCAAAGACTTACTGTGGAGCAAAGACGGCGTCCACAAAGTACATCCAAACATGACAAGAGCACATATATCCTTGTCTGTGCATTGGGGATGCAAAACATTAACAGTGCAATACGTTTTCATAACATGGTCACTACTGCCTACTTTGTCTTGTTATATTCTTATTTTACTGTTATATTGTTATTCCCATTGTTTTTATTCCATCCATCCATCCATTTTCTACCGCTTATTCCCTTTCGGGGTCGCGGGGGGCGCTTATTCTTTTTGTAATATTTCTCTATTTTGTTTCCATTTAAACCCCCATTATTTACTTTTTACTTTTTTCTTTAAATTGATTTCAACTCTGTACACTGCTGCTGGAATTTTAATTTTCCTGAAGGAACTCTCCTGAAGGAATCAATAAAGTACTATCTATCTATCTATCTATCTATTCCAGATTGGGGGGAAAAATGCTTTAAACAGGCGGCTAACAATGCAAGTAACGGAAGAGTCATTGAGAAAAAAAAACTCTAAAAAAACATTTAAAACCGCCAGAAATGCTCCGTTTACATGCATATTAACCAAGTTATTGTAAGAGCTAACACAGAGGAACTACAAACCCCGTTTCCATATGAGTTGGGAAATTGTGTTAGATGTAAATATAAACAGAATACAATGATTTGCAAATCCTTTTCAACCCATATTCAATTGAATGTGCTACAAAGACAACATATATTTTTTTGCAAATAATCATTAACTTTAGAATTTAATGCTAGCAACACGTGAAAAAGAAGTTGGGAAAGGTGGCGATAAATGTGAAGTGAAGTGAATTATATTTGTATAGCGCTTTTTTCAATACTGATAAAGTTGAGGAATGCTCATCAAACACTTATTTGGAACGTCCCACAGGTGTACAGGCTAATTGGGAACAGGTGGGTGCCATGATTGGGTACAAAACAGTAACACAGTGGTGAACATGCCCTTTCCCAACTACCTTGGCACATGTTGGAGCCATGAAATTCTAATTTAATTATTTGCAAAAAAAAAAATAAAGTTTATGAGTTTGAACATCAAATATGTTGTCTTTGTAGTGCATTCAATTGAATATCCATCCATCCATTTTCTACCGCGTATTCCCTATCGGGTCGCGGGGGGCGCTGGCGCCTATCTCAGCTACAATCGGGCGGAAGGCGGGGTACACCCTGGACAAGTCGCCACCTCATCACAGGTCAATTGAATATAATAATAACAATAATAATAACGGGTTAGATTTATATCGCGCTTTTCTATTGTTAGATACTCAAAGCGCTCACAGAGAAGTTGGAACCCATCATTGGGCGGCATAGCTCGGTTGGTGGAGCGGCCGTGTCAGCAACTTGAGGGTTGCAGGTTCGATTCCCGCTTCCGCCATCCTAGTCACTGCCGTTGTGTCCTTGGGCAAGACACTTTACCCACCTGCTCCCGGTGCCACCCACACTGGTTTAAATGTCCATCCATCCATTTTCTACCGCTTATTCCCTTTTGGGGTCGCGGGGGGCGCTGGCGCCTATCTCAGCTACAATCGGGCGGAAGGCGGGGTACACCCTGGACAAGTCGCCACCTCATCGCAGGGCCAACACAGATAGACAGACAACATTCACACTCACATTCACACACTAGGGCCAATTTAGTGTTGCCAATCAACCTATCCCCAGGTGCATGTCTTTGGAAGTGGGAGGAGCCTATCCCCAGGTGCATGTCTTTGGAGGTGGGAGGAAGCCGGAGTACCCGGTGGGAACCCACGCATTCACGGGGAGAACATGCAAACTCCACACAGAAAGTTCCCGAGCCTGGATTTGAACCCAGGACTGCAGGAACTTCGTATTGTGAGGCAGATGCACAAACCCCTCTGCCACCGTGAAGCCCTGGTTTAAATGTAACTTAGATATTGGGTTTCACTATGTAAAGCGCTTTGAGTCACTCGAGAAAAGCGCTATATAAATATAATTCACTTCACACCTGGTGGTGGTAAGCTACATCAGTAGGCACAGCTGCCCTGGGGTAGACTGACGGAAGCGTGGCTGCCAGTTTGCGCCTACGGCCCCTCCGACCACCACCTATCATTCATTCATCATTCATTCACCAGTTTGAGCGGCACCGGGGGCAAAGGGTGAAGTGTCCTGCCCAAGGACACAACGGCAGTGATTTGGATGTCAATAGGTGGGAAGCGAACCTGCAACCCTCAGGTTTCTGGCACGGCCGCTCTACCCACTACATCAGGGGTCTGGAACCTTTTTGGCTGAGAGAGCCATGAAAGCCACATTTTTTAAAGTGTATTACCGTGAGAGCCGCATCACATGTTTTAACACCGAATACAACTAAATGCATGCATTTTTTAAGTAAGACCTACATTTTTAGAGTTCGAGATGCCACCTCAGTAGAAGCATTTAAGTCTCACTTTAAAACTCATTTGTATACTCTCGCCTTTAAATAGACTCCCTTTTTAGACCAGTTGATCTGCCGTTTCTTTTCTTTTTCTCCTATGTCCCACTCTCCCTTGTGGAGGGGGTCCGGTCCGATCCGGTGGCCATGTACTGCTTGCCTATGTATCGGCTGGGGACATCTCTGCGCTGCTGATCCGCCTCCGCTTGGGATGGTTTCCTGCTGGCTCCGCTGTGAACGGGACTCCCGCTGCTGTGTTGGATCCGCTTTGGACTGGACTCTCGCGACTGTGTTGGATCCATTATGGATTGAACTTTCACAGTATTATGTTAGACCCGCTCGACATCCATTGCTTTCCTCCTCTCCAAGGTTCTCATAGTCATCATTGTCACCGACGTCCCACTGGGTCATTATTGTCACCGATGTCCCACTGGGTGTGAGTTTTCCTTGCCCTTATGTGGGCCTACCGAGGATGTCGTAGTGGTTTGTGCAGCCCTTTGAGACACTAGCGATTTAGGGCTATATAAGTAAACATTGATTGATTGATTGATTATTTTTGATATCATTTTTATTCTGAAGCGAACCAATAATAAATAAAATACTTATTTGGCAACACTAAATTGACCCTAGTGTGCGAATGTGAGTGTGAATGTTGTCTGTCTATCTGTGTTGGCCCTGCGATGAGGTGGCGACTTGTCCAGGGTGTACACCGCCTTCTGCCCAAATGCAGCTGAGATAGGCTCCAGCAACCCCCGCGACCCGAAAAGGGACAAGCGGTAGAGAATAGATGGATGGACTTCTTACCATTGGCGTAAGAAGCATAGCTCGGTTGGTAGAGCGGCCGTGCCGGCAACTTGAGGGTTGCAGGTTCGATTCCCGCTTCAGTCATCCTAGTCACTGCCGTTGTGTCCTTGGGCAAGACACTTCACCCACCTGCTCCCAGTGCCACCCACACTGGTTTACATGTAACTTAGATATTGGGTTTCACTATGTAAAGCGCTTTGAGTCACTAGAGAAAATCGCTAAATAAACATAATTCGCTTCACATGTGACTTATTGAACAGGTGCGGTTGAAAACGGATGGATGGATTAAAATGCATAAGAATGTTTTATATGTTAAACCTTATTTTTAAAACCGATTACTGGCGGAATTATTCATTACTAATCGTGTTAAGTGATGTCAGCTCAGATGTATTTGAGAGCCAGGTGCAGTCATCAAAAGAGCCACATCTGGCTCTAGAGCCACAGGTTCCCTACCCCTGTGCTACACCATGCTGTTCCCAAATATGTGAATAAGTGTTGAAAAGGGTTTGCAAATCATTGTATTCCGTTTATATTTACATCTAACACAATTTCCCAACTCGTATGGAAACAGGGTTTGTAATAATAAAAACAAAAGTGGTCTGTATTCAATGTTTAAAGATATGCTACAACTAATTGGTCAATGTATGACTCCCAGACCCCTAAGGGGGGTCCAAGGGCTCCAGTGTGTCAATTTACCACTGCAGTCATCCTTACCTCATCCCCCTCTCCTTCAGGCCTAACGGCATCCTCCAACTGCAGGGGGAGACGGGCCTCTGCCTGGCTGATGACAAAAATCTGAAAAAGAACCAGCGTAAACCCGAGTTAATAAGAAACAAACCTCACCAGATGCAATGTTTGTATGTGCCATGATTGACTTTCTGGAAAATATGTTTTGTTTGCAGTAAAGTGCAGTGAGGTTTTTCAGGTTTGATTTACACATTTTTTGTCCTGTGTTCTTGTGTTGATATAAGGCAGCGCTTCTCCATTTCAGTTATGATTCCCTTGGAAGACATTTCGCACCAACCCCTCTCTTCACCGCGACTATATACAGTAAAATATGTCAATAAAATTGTTATAAGTACACCTCTGCATTCTATTGTTTCCTTATTAACATGAAATAAACAATAAAAATAAATATATATCGACTTACAACAAACAATAACTTTAACAGAAAAGACTTGAGGCGCATCAATTTGCTATTATGTTAGATCCACTATGGACTGGACTCCCACTATTATGTTAGATCCACTATGGACTGGACTCTCACTATTATGTTAGATCCACTATGGACTGGACTCTCACTATTATGTTAGATCCACTATGGACTGGACTCTCACTATTATGTTAGATCCACTATGGACTGGACTCCCACTATTATGTTGGATCCACTATGGACTGGACTCTCACTACTATGTTAGATCCACTATGGACTGGACTCACACTATCATGTTCGATCCACTATGGACTGGACTCTCATTATTATGTTAGATCCACTATGGACTGGACTCCCACTATTATGTTAGATCCACTATGGACTGGACTCACACTATCCTGTTAGATCCACTATGGACTGGACTCTTACTTTTATGTTAGATCAACTATGAACTGGACTCTCACTATAATGTTAGATCCACTATGGACTGGACTCTCACTATTATGTTTAATCCACTATGGACTGGACTCTCACTATTATGTTAGATCCACTATGGACTGGACTCTTACTCTCATCTTAGATCCACTATGGACTTAACTCTCACTATTATTTTAGATCCAATATGGACTAGACTCACACCATTATGTTAGATCCACTATGGACTGGACTCTCATTATTATGTTAGATCCACTATGGACTGGACTCCCACTATTATGTTAGATCCACTATGGACTGGACTCTCACTATTATGTTAGATCCACTATGGACTGGACTCACACTATCATGTTAGATCCACTATGGACTGGACTCTCATTATTATGTTAGAGCCACTATGGACTGGACTCTCGCTATTATGTTGGTTCTGAATCCGAGCCAATGTCGCTATATCTTACTGTGGTATTCGCCATTGTTTGTATTGCAATCACATTGCGTCACAGGGAAATGGACAGTGGCTTAAAGGGGAACATTATCACAACTTCAAAAGGGTTAAAAACACTAAAAATCAGTTCCCAGTGGCTTGTTGTATTTTTTGAAGTTTTTTTCAAAATTTTACCGGTCTCGGAATATCCCTAAATAAAGCTTTAAAGTGCCTTATTTTCGTCTCTCTGCGAAGACACTGGCCATTTCCCTGTGACGTCACACAGTGCTGCCAATGTAAACAAACAATGGGAATACCACAGCAAGATATAGCGACATTAGCTCGGATTCAAACTCGGATTTCAGCGACTTAAGCAATTCAACAGATGGTTGGGGTATGAAAATATTGAAGAAGAAACTGAAGCTATTGAGCGAATAGCTATTGACGCTATTCATAGCCACAGCATGGCCGAATAGCTGCGTTAGCATCGCCGGTAAAATGTGCGGACCAAACGATCAGGACTTTCGCATCTTTTGACACTGGAGCAACTTAAATCCGTCGATTGGTAAGTGTTTGTTTCGCATTAAATGTGGGTGGAAGGAAACGTAATATAGTTGCTAATGCATCTACAGGTTATCCATACATCTATGTTCCATGTCTGCTTTAGCACCGCCGGTAAATAGCATGTTAGCATTGATTAGCGTAGCATGTTAGCATCGATTAGCGGGCAGTCAACATCAACAAAACTCACCTTTGTGATTTCGTTGACTATCGTTGCAAATGCATCTGCAGGTTATCCATACATCTCTGTGCCATGTCTGTCTTAGCATCGCCGGTCAAATGTGGAGACACTTTGGTACATTCAATGGGGGTCTGGCGGCAGACACTTTGGCATCTTCGGGCCAGTGGTGCAACTTGAATCCCTCCCTGTTAGTGTTGTTACACCCTCCGACAACACACCGACGAGGCATGATGTCTCCAAGGTTCCAAAAAATAGTAAAAAAAACGGAAAATAACAGAGCTGAGACCCGGTGTTTGTAATGTGTTGAAAATGAAAATGGCGGCTGTGTTACCTCGGCGACGTCATCGCCTCCAGCTCGGTAAACAGAAAGGTATTTAATTCGCCAAAATTCACCCATTTAGAGTTCGGAAATCGGTTAAAAAAATAGATGGTCTTTTTTCTGCACCATCAAGGTATATATTGACGCTTACATAGGTCTGCTGATAATGTTCCCCTTTAAGCAAATAGCGAAAATCAAGCATTTTAAAGCTTTTTTTAGGGATATTCCGGGACGGGTAAAATTTTGAAAAAAACTTCGAAAAATAAAATAAGCCACTGGGAATTAATTTTTATTGGTTTTAACCCTTCTGAAATTGTGATAATGTTCCCCTTTAAGATGAAACAAACACTATGTTTCACAAAAATGCAACATTTTTCCAGACTGTCCACAGCCCGATACAAAGTGCTAAAGTGGGCTTTTCGCGTATGTATTGTGTGGTTTTTCTCAAGAGCACAAACACCGCTGCACACGCAGGAGCGCATGCAGGATGATGCCTTGTAGCTTGCTGGGTAGGCGTTTTACAGATTGTGGGGCTAAACAGCCAAGCCACTGGGCCATCAATAAAGGCGTGATTACAGTGCTGTGCAAGGCTGATTGACACTGAACGCGAGATTGTCCGTTAATGTACCTTCTCAATGTGCAGCTCCACATCCTGCTGGGAGCAGCTCTCAATCTTCTGATCCACTTTCCTCACCGATGCCTCCACATCAACAATACTTTCCTTGGTGATGCTGGTGGGGGAGAGATGCACGAGGAAACAAATTAAAGCAAGAAGAACAAAAAAAGCGCGAAGTAGAAAACAAAACAAATCTGCATGAGAAAGTGTTTTTTTTCATGAAGTGGAACATTCCTTTGATGTGTGTGGTGTGCTGTGGCTTTTCAAGAAACAGTGGGCGCCGAAAGCACAGCTCACGTTCGTTTCGTTCAGTGTCAAGAGGCAGCTACTTTCCGAAGGTACAAATTAAAACGACGGAACACTAAAACTGTTTTCACATATCTTAATCAGGCTGGTAAGAAATATTATAAGAGAATACCATGCATCACTTCAACACAAAACAACCAGATATACAAACCCCGTTTCCATATGAGCTGGGAAATTGTGTTAGATATAAATATAAACAGAATACAATGATTTGAAAATCATTTTCAACCCATATTCAGTTGAATATGCTACAAAGACAACATATTTGATGTTCAAACTCATAAAAAAAAAAAAATTATTTCAAAAAATCATTACCTTTAGAATTTGATGCCAGCAACGCATGACAAAGAAGTTGGGAAAGGTGGCAATAAATACCGATAAAGTTGAGGAATGCTCATCAAACACTTATTTGGAACATCCCACAGGTGTGCAGGCTAATTGGGAACAGGTGGGTGCCATGATTGGGTAGAAAAACAGCTTCCCAAAAAATGCTCGGTCTTTCACAAGAAAGGATGGGGCGAGGTACACCCCTTTGTCCAGAACTGCGTGAGCAAATAGTCAAACAGTTTAAGAACAACGTTTCTCAAAGTGCAATTGCAAGAAATGTAGGGATTTCAACATCTACGGTCCATAATATCATCAAAAGGTTCAGAGAATCTGGAGAAATCCCTCCACGTAAGCGGCATGGCCGGAAACCAACATTGAATGACCGTGACCTTGGATCCCTCAGACGGCAATGTATCAAAAAACTACAGCAATCTCTAAAGGATATCACCACATGGGCTCAGGAGCACTTCAGAAAACCACTGTCACTAAATACAGTTCATTGCTACATCTGTAAGTGCAAGTTAAAGCTCTACTATGCAAAGCAAAAGCCATTTATCAACAACATCCAGAAATGCCCCCGGCTTCTCTGGGCCCGAGATCATCTAAGATGGACTGATGCAAAGTGGAAAAGTGATCTGTGGTCTGACGAGTCCACATTTCAAATTGTTTTTGGAAATATTTGACAATGTGTCATCCGGACCAAAGGGGAAGCGAACCATCCAAACTGTTATCGACGCAAAGTTGAAAAGCCAGCATCTGTGATGGTATAGGGGTGCATTAGTGCCCAAGGCATGGGTAACTTACACATCTGTGAAGGCACCATTAATGCTGAATGGTACATACAGGTTTTGGAACAACATATGCTGCCGTCTTTTTCATGGACGCCCCTGCTTATTTCAGCAAGACAATGCCAAGCCACATTCAGCACGCATTACAACAGCGTGGCTTCGTAAAAAAAGAGTGTGGGTACTTTCCTGGCCCGCCTGCAGTCCACACCTGTCTCCCATGGAAAATGTGTGGCGCATTATGAAGCGTAAAATACGACAGCGGAGACCCCGGACTGTTGAACGACTGAAGCTCTACATAAAACAAGAATGGGAAATAATTCCACTTTCAAAGCTTCAACAATTAGTTTCCTCAGTTCCCAAACGTTTATTGAGTGTTGTTAAAAGAAAAGGTGATGTAACACAGTGGTGAACATGCCCTTTCCCAACTACTTCGGCACATGTTGCAGCCATGAATTTCTAAGTTAAATATTATTTGCAACAAAAATATAAAGTTTATGAGTTTGAACATCAAATATGTTGTCTTTGTAGTGCAATCAACTAAAAATGGGTTGAAAAGGATTTGCAAATCATTGTATTCCGTTTATATTTACATCTAACACAAGTTCCCAACTCATATGGAAACGGGGTTTGTAGTTGTATGTTCTTACAGAGCTTAAAGTATGGCGGCATCATGTGTGATCTACAACCTCTGGGGAAATTTTGGAATAAATGTTCATTCTCAGAGCCAACACCTGCATCAAATTAAACGTGTTCAATAAGTCTGCAGTTAAAAAGGAGTGTTTACACCTTGGAGAGCTGTTGCACCAGGTGGATTGACATGAATCATGGCTCCGACACGAGAGAAGTCAATTGAAACAAAGTAGAGGATTACCAAACTCCTTAAAGAAGGCACTCAGTCACGCAATGTTGCAAATGATGTTGATCGCTCACAAAATCTGGACCAAGAACAAACAACATGACCTACCGACTGGGCCCCTCTAGGACATTTGTCAAAAAGCCTTTCCTTTGATATCTTGGCTGTGTGCTTAGGGGCAGGGGTCTCAAACTCAATTTACCTGGGGGCCACTGGATGTAGAAACTGGGTGAGGGTGGGCCGCAAGACAAGATTTCTTAAAAAATCTAACATGCACTTTTTAATGAATTCACCTTCTTTGAATGGCTTTCCCGCCCTAGCAACATATTTAGATAGATAGATAGATAGATAGATAGATAGTACTTTATTGATTCCTTCAGGAAAATTAAAATTCCAGCAGCAGTGTACAGAGTTGAGATCAATTTAAAGAAAAAAGTAAAAAGTAAATAATGGGGGTTTAAATGGAAACAAAATAGAGAAATATTACAAATAGAATAAAAACAATGGGAATAACAATATAACAGTAAAATAAGAATATAAGAAGACAAAGTAGGCAGTAGTGACCATGTTATGAAAACGTATTGCACTGTTAATGTTTTGCATCCCCTGTCATCCTAATACCCCCCAACCCTCCCGATTTTTCCGGGAGACGCCCGAATTTCAGCGCCCCCCCCGACGCAACAATCCTCCCAAATTTGTCCCGATTTTCACCCGGCCTACAATATTAAGGGCGTGCCGTAATTGCACCGCCTTTAGCGTCTTCTACGACGTGCCATCGCGTCAGCCTTTTCAACGTACAAACAGCATGTCAGCCCAGTCACGTGTTGTATGAGCTTTATGCAGACACACTTGGTCAACAGCCATACGGGTCACACTGAGGGTGGCTGTATAAACAACTTTAACACTGTTACAAATATGCGACACACTGTGAACCAACACCAAACAAGAATGACGAACACATTTGGGGAGAACATCTTCTGTACCGTAACACAACATAAACAGAACAAATACCCAGAACCCCTTGCAGCACTAACTCCTCCGGGCTACAATATACACCCCCTCAACTGACACACGGACGGGGGCAGACGGTTAATGTGTGGGGGGAAGGGTTGGGGAGGCAGGGTGTATATTGTAGCCCGGAAGAGTTAGGGCTGCATGGGATTCTGGGTATTTGTTCTGTTGTGTTACGGTGCGGATGTTCTCCCGAAATGTTTTGGTCATTCTTGTTTGGGGTGGGTTGACAGTGTGTCGCATATTTGTAACAGTGTTAAAGTTGTTCATACCGCCACCCTCAGTGTGACCTGTATGGCTGTTGATCAAGTATGCTGGCATTCACTTGTGTGTGTGAAAAGCCAGATATAATGTGATTGGCCAGGCACGCCCCCAATATTGTTGTCTGGGTGGAAATTGGGAGAAATTCGGGAGAATGGTTGCACTAAAAATTCGGGAGTCTCCCAGGAAAAATCGGGAGGGTTGGGAGACGCAACTGCTCTGTACTTCTCCCTACGTCCGTGTACCACTCCGTGTAGCCGCGTTTTAGAACGTCATACATTTTACTTTTTGAAACCGATATCGATAATTGTTGGTAGTACATTTTAAAGCATTTATTGGCCGATAATATCGTCAGTCCGGTATCATCGGGCATCTCTCATTTTAACTCCTGAATCAAATGTGTTGTGGTCTCTTTCAGTCCCTAAACAGCTGAGACCTTAATCGTCATCACTCTGTTAGCTCAGTTTGATAAATAAATCCAGAATTAAAGAAGTTTGGCCGTATGAAGGTTAACTGATGAACAAAAAAGCCTGACAGTCGGGATATCTCCTAAAAATGTTGTTTTGTTTTTTTAAATTTATAAAGACTTGGA
>NC_084623.1:7332755-7370255 GCF_033978795.1 Nerophis ophidion | reverse complement strand
CAACAGAGAAATGTGGACATTGAAACAGCGTAGGTCTTATTTAGTAGGATATGTACAGCCAGCAGAGAACATAGTGAGTTCACATAGCATAAGAACAAGTATATGCATTAGAAGTACATTTAAGTTGTTTATAATCCGGGGAGATGGGATGTGAATGGAGGAGGGTATTAGTAAAGTGTTGAAGTTGCCTGGAGGTGTTGTTTTAGAGCGCTTTTGAAGGAGAATAGAGATGCACTTACTTTTATACCTGTTGGGAGTGCATTCCACATTGATGTGGCATAGAAAGAGAATGAGTTAAGACCTTTGTTAGATCGGAATCTGGGTTTAAAGTGGTTTGTGGAGCTCCCCCTGGTGTTGAGGTTATGGCGGTCATTTACGTTAAGGAAGTAGTTTGACATGTACTTCGGTATCAAGGAGGTGTAGCGGATTTTATAGACTAGGCTCAGTGCAAGTTGTTTTACTCTGTCCTCCACCCTGAGCCAGCCCACTTTGGAGAAGTGGGTTGGATTGAGGTGTGATCTGGGGTGGAGGTCTAAAAGTAACCGGACTAGCTTATTCTGGGATGTTTGGAGTCTAGATTTGAGGGTTTTGGAGGTGCTGGGGTACCAGGAGGTGCAAGCGTAATCGAAGAAGGGTTGAATGAGAGTTCCCGCTAGAATCCTCAAGGTGCTTTTGTTGACCAGAGAGGAGATTCTGTAGAGGAATCTCGTTCTTTGGTTGACCTTTTTGATCACCTTGGTTGCCATTTTATCACAGGAAAGATTAGCCTCTAGAATGGAACCTAGGTAGGTGATCTCATCCTTCCTGGTGATAACAATGTCACGCATATAGCTTGGTCCAATTTGGTATGTATTCTAACAAAGTGCAGATTGGGTTTTAACCTATTTAAAACATGTCTAAAAAATGTATATTTATGGTGAGAAATCATTAAGACGATCAGTGTTTAGACAAAGAAAAATAGAACAAATTATTAATAATAACATAGAGTTAAAGGTAAATTGAGCAAATTGGCTATTTCTGGTTATTTATCTAAGTGTGTATCAAACTGGTAGCCCTTCGCATTAATCAGTACCCAAGAAGAGCTCCCCCTGGTGTTGTGGTTATGGCGGTCATTTACGTTAAGGAAGTAGTTTGACATGTACTTCGGTATCAAGAAGGTGTAGCGGATTTTATAGACCAGGCTCAGTGCAAGTTGTTTTACTCTGTCCTCCACCCTGAGCCGGCCCACTTTGGAGAAGTGGGTTGGATTGAGGTGTGATCTGGGGTGGAGGTCTAAAAGTAACTGGACTAGCTTATCCTGGGATGTTTGGAGTCTAGATTTGAGGGTTTTGGAGGTGCAAGCGTAATCGAAGAAGGGTTGAATGAGAGTTCCCGCTAGAATCCTCAAGGTGCTTTTGTTGACCAGAGAGGAGATTCTGTAGAGGAATTTTGTTCTTTGGTTGACCTTTTTGATCACCTTGGTTGCCATTTTATCACAGGAAAGATTAGCCTCTAGAATGGAACCTAGGTAGGTGATCTCATCCTTCCTGGTGATAACAATGTCACCCACTTCACAGGTGTCATAGTTTTGATGCAGTCAGTGACAAGCTACAATGTAAATAGTCATGGAAATAAAGAAAACTCATTTAATTGAGGTGTGTCTGAACCTTTGGCCTGCACTGTATGTGTAAGTATTTAATGGGACGGAGAGGCTTCGAATTGTCTTGGCTGGGTGAGCAGGTGTCGGACACCTCAGTTACCTTGGACGTATCCTCGCTCATCCATGCGGACTGGACACTGGCCGAGAGTGGAGTCGGCTGTCCTGGTTGCTTTGTTAGGTCTGCTCCTGTCTCTGGCCATCCTCCCTCCACCCCAGCGGACGATGGCGTAGAAAACAGCAGAGGCCACCACAGTGGATATGTTTCTTTTACTTTTTATTCATAGCTGTATGTAGAAGTGTCTGGTTGTATCTGCTGCTTTAATGTCTTTAATGTCCTCTGTGTTCTTTGATGTTTGATGTTTCCTTCTTACACACATGTAAGAGGGATGTGTACTATGGCTATGAGTTGTTGTTTTTTTCCCTTGGCCTCAGTCCGCACCCCCTCTCCAGGGCCCACGCTAAGACCGATTTTTTTATTTATTTTATCTTCTATTTTTTTCTACCCCCCTTGTTTACCTGTATCTCATCTTTTTTTGTAAGGGGCGCTGGAAGCCGGCAGACCCGTCAGCGATCCTGTTCTGTCTCCCTTTAATGTTTGTCTGATCTTGAATGGGATTGTGCTGAAAATTGTAATTTTCCTGAAGGAGCTCTCCTGACGGAATAAATAAAGTACTATCTAATCTAATCTAATCTATAAACATAACATATATATATAAATAATTATTGTTTATGTACATATATACACAGAGATAAATGTATTTCTTTGTAGCTGCAAATTAACGTAAAAAAATGAACTGAAGCTGTGAGTCAAGTGGGTGAGAGGAACTAGAAATGGCAAGGTCAGGGGAGTCCGACACAACAAGCATAGACAGGTCACTGTGCTCAGACAACCAAGGTCCAAACTTAAAATATACTTTTCGTTTTAGCTTTGACTGGACAAAGCATATTCAAAGAGCCTGATGAGATCATAAAGTAAACAAAGTAATTAATGCTTATCAGATGAATTAACAGTGAAATGATGGGCTAACAATTACAGACCCACTGTTTTCCATCCATTTTTTTTTCTATCGCTTATTCCCTTTCGGGGTCACGGGGGGCGCTGGCGCCTATCTCAGCTACAATCGGGCGGAAGGCGGGGTACACCCTGGACAAGTCGCCACCTCATCGCAGGGCCAACACAGATAGACAGACAACATTCACACTCACATTCACACACTAGGGCCAATTTTAGTGTTACCAATCAACCTATCCCCAGGTGCATGTCTTTGGAGGTGGGAGGAAGCCGGAGTACCCGGGGGGAACCCACGCAGTCACGGGGAGAACATGCAAACTCCACACAGAAAGATCCCGAGCCTGGATTTGAACCCAGGACTGCAGGACCTTCGTATTGTGAGGCAGACCCACTGACCCCTCTGCCACCGTGAGTCTTTTTTAAATATGGCAATGCATGTAAAAATAGTCTCAGCTACAATCGGGCGGAAGGCGGGGTACACCCTGGACAAGTCGCCACCTTATCGCAGGGCCAACACAGACAGACAACATTCACACTCACACACTAGGGCCAATTTAGTGTTGCCAATCAACCTATCCCCAGGTGCATGTCTTTGGAACGCCCCGATTGTAGCTGAGATAGGCGCCAGCGCCCCCCGCGACCCCTAAAAGGGAATAAGCGGTAGAAAATGGATGGATGGATGGATGTAAAAATAGTTTTTCGAGCTTTTCAAAAGGAATAAATGTTGCTCAGTCCCATGTAATGTAGAAAAGCTCACCCAGGGGAAATCACATGGCCAACAATTAGTATTTGCACTCCTCTTAGCTTTCTATGTGCGGTTTTAATTAATTTAACTATATGTAAAGTGCATTTAGGTTTTCATAACCGCCATTTTGGTTAGGAGGATAACAAAAGAAGGTATTTTGCATAGCATGTCTGATAGGACGATATTGCCCAAACCTTAAAGGGGAAGTGTACTTTCGAGGGGGAAATTTCGCCTTTATTCCACAATCCTTATGTGAGACAAAAACACACGTCGTTCTCTTTTTGTGCCAAACAACACCGGCAGGAGGTGGCTAACTGAGAAGAAGATGTTCATTGTCACACATACAGTGCAATGTAGTCTCTGCAGTATATTTGACCTTTTCTCTCTGGAGGAGCAGTGTGCAGACATGGTGTAGCGCCCGGGGACCATGTCTGGCTTGTCGTGGCTCGGCTCTTCGGTCGATGACGCTTTCCTGTGACGTGATGTAACGCAGGAGGGAAAACTCCTTTTTTTCCATTTTAACCAAGTATGACCGAGTAGTTTTTTTTCTCCTAGTATCGCTGGTTGCTGTGTGTCATTAATTTGCTGCAACAACGCAACGTGTGCATACTTGCCAACCTTGAGACCTCCGAATTCGGGAGAATTTTGAAGTTTGGTGGTAGTGGGGGGTGTATATTGTAGCATTCCGGAAGAGTTAGTGCTGCAAGGGCTTCTGGGTATTTCTTTTGTTACGGTGCGGATGTTCTCTCGAAATGTGTTTGTCATTCTTGTTTAGTGTGGGTTCACAGTGTGGCGCATATGAGTAACAGTGTTAAGTTGTTTATACGGCCACCCTCAGTGTGACCTGTATGGCTGTTGACCAAGTATGCCTTGCATTCACTCATGAGTGTCTTTAATTTGCTGCAACAACGCAACGTGTGCATATTTGCCAACCTTGAGACCTCCGAATTCGGGAGAATTTTGAAGTTTGGTGGTAGCGGGGGGTGTATATTGTAGCATCCCGGAAGAGTTAGTGCTGGAAGGGCTTCTGGGTATTTGTTTTGTTTTGTTACGGTGCGGATGTTCTCTCGAAATGTGTTTGTCATTCTTGTTTAGTGTGGGTTAACAGTGTGGCGCATATTAGTAACAGTGTTAAAGTTGTTTATACGGCCACCCTTGGTGTGACCTGTATGGCTGTTGACCAAGTATGCTTTGCATTCAGTCATGAGTGTCTTTAATTTGCTGCAACAACGCAACGTGTGCATACTTGCCAACCTTGAGACCTCCGAATTCGGGAGATTTTTGAAGTTTGGTGGTAGCGGGGGGTGTATATTGTAGCATTCCGGAAGAGTTAGTGCTGCAAGGGCTTCTGGGTATTTGTTTTGTTACGGTGCGGATGTTCTCTCGAAATGTGTTTGTCATTCTTGTTTAGTGTGGGTTCACAGTGTGGCGCATATTAGTAACAGTGTTAAAGTTGTTTATACGGCCACCCTCGGTGTGACCTGTATGGCTGTTGACCAAGTATGCCTTGCATTCACTCATGAGTGTCTTTAATTTGCTGCAACGTGTGCATACTTGCCAACCTTGAGACCTCCGAATTCGGGAGAATTTTGAAGTTTGGTGGTAGCGGGGGGTGTATATTGTAGCATTCCGGAAGAGTTAGTGCTCCAAGGGCTTCTGGGTATTTGTTTTGTTACGGTGCAGATGTTCTCTCGAAATGTGTTTGTCATTCTTGTTTAGTGTGGGTTCAAAGTGTGGCGAGTATTAGTAACAGTGTTAAAGTTGTTTATACGGCAACCCTCAATGTGACCTGTATGGCTGTTGACCAAGTATGCCTTGCATTCACTCATGAGTGTCTTTAATTTGCTGCAACAACGCAACGTGTGCATACTTGCCAACCTTGAGACCTCCGAATTCGGGAGAATTTTGATGTTTGGTGGTAGCGAGGAGTTTATATTGTAGCATTCCGGAAGAGTTAGTGCTGCAAGGGCTTCTGGGTATTTGTTTTGTTTTGTTACGGTGCGGATGTTCTCTCGAAATGTATTTGTCATTCTTGCTTAGTGTGGGTTCACAGTGCGGCGCATATTAGCAACAGTGTTAAAAGTTGTTTATACGGCCACCCTCAGTGTGACCTGTATGGCTGTTGACCAAGTATGCCTTGCATTCACTCGTGCGTGTAAAAGCCGCATATATTATGTGAATGGGCAGGCATGCTGTTCGTATGGAGGGAAAGCGGATGTGATGACAGGTTGTAGAGGACGGTAACCCTTTAAGGCAGTGGTCCCCAACCTTTTTGTAGCTGCGGACCGGTCAATGCTTGATAATTTGTCCCGCGGCCCAAAGGGGGGGTGCATATTTTTTTCTAATCATGAAAAAATTGGGGTCTTTTTGGGTGGGCGCACTAATTGTAAGTGTATTTTGTGTTTTTTATGTTAATTTAATAAAAATAGAAATATATATATATATTTTTTTATTTAAAACAATTTAAAAATTGATAAGAAATTATTCTGCGGCCCGGTGGTTGGGGACCACTGCTTTAAGGCACGTCCCCAATATTGTTGTCCGGGTGGAAACCAGGAGAAATTCGGGAGAATGTTTGCCCCGGGAGATTTTCGGGAGGGGCACTGATATTCAGGAGTCTCCCGGGAAAATTAGGAGGGTTGGCAAGTATGAGCGTGTGACCCTGAGAGACTTAAGTGTGCTGGGATTTAAGTATTGAAAGAAGACACTTTATTCAACCAGCATTTCATATTGATATTACAAATTAATGTCTGTCTATCTGTGTTGGCCCCTGTGATGAAGTGGTGACTTGTCCAGGGTGTACCCCGCCTTCCGCCCGACTGTAGCTGATATAGGCACCAGTGCCCCCCGCAACCCCATAAGGAAATAAGCGGTAGTAAATGGATGGATGGATGTTTTAAAAAAAAGACAAATTTGGAATATTTTTTACACAGTGGAGTTGCGAAATTATACAATATAATTGTCTACAGAGAAAAAAAGTTTACATTTTTATGCCAATATCCTCCATCCCAAATATTGTATTATAGGCGCACTTAAAACCCTTTCATTTTCTCAACACAGTGCGCCTAATAAGGGTGTTAATTCTGATTGTGCTTACCGACATTGAAGCAATTTAATTTGGTACATGGTAAAATGACAAGTGTGACCAGGAGATGGGAAGCACACATAAGAAATTATGTGTGGACTGCAGGCTGACGCAAGCAAGCCCAAAACCTTGATGTTTCATTGAGAATATAATAGGCCGGGGCCAATAAGTCAATTGGATCTTTCTGTGTGGAGTTTGCATGTTCTCCCCCTGACTGCGTGGGTTCCCTCCGGATACCCCGGCTTCCTCCCACCTCCAAAGACATCCACCTGGGGATAGGTTGTTTGACTGCCATCTACTGGTCACACTAATCATTACACCATGTACCAAATAAAATTGCTTCGAGGTCGGTAAGCCAAACCGGAATTAGTCCGCACATTGGGTTATAAGGCGTACTGTCGAGTTTTGAGGAAAAAAATCATTTTAAATGCGACCTCTTGTCCGGAAAATACGGTAATAAGAAGCAAATCTTTTAAGTGTGATTTGAAAATTGCCATCATAGTGCAGTCTACACATATCTCTTATGTTCGACTGCCATCTACAGGTCACACTTATCATTGAATCATGTATCAAATTAAATTGCGTTGAGGTCGGTAAGCAAAACCAGAATTAGTCCGTACATTGGGTTATAAGGCGTACTGTCGAGTTTTGAGGAAAAAAATAATTTTAAATGCGCCTTCTTGTCCGGAAAATACGGTAATAAGAGGCGAATCTTTTAAGTGTGATTTGAAAATTGCCATCATAGTGCAGTCTACGCATATCTCTTATGTTCGTCTGCCATCTACAGGTCACACTTATCATTGAATCATATATCAAATAAAATTGCGTTGAGGTCGGTAAGTCAAACCAGAATTAGTCCATTCATTAGGTTATAAGGGGCACTGTCGAGTTAAGAGGAAAAAAAACAAATTCAAATGCGCCTTCTCGTCCGGAAAATACGGTAATAAGAAGAGAACCTTTTTAAGTGTGATTTGAAAATTGCCATCATAGTTAAGTCTACAAATATTTCTTATGTTTGACTGCCATCTACTGGTCAAACTTATTACACTATGTACCAAATAAAATTGCTTCGAGGTCGGTAAGCAAAACCAGAATTAGTCCGTACATTGGGTTATAAGGCGCACTGTTGAGTTTAGAGGGAAAAAACTGATTTTCGAATGCGCCTTCTCGTCCGGAAAATACGGTAATAAGAAGCGAATCTTTTAAGTGTGATTGGAAAATTGCCATCATAGTGAAGTCTACACATATCTCTTATGTTTGACTGCCATCTACAGGTCACACTTATCGTTACACCATGTACCCAATAAAATTTCTTGGAGGTCGGTAAGCCAAACCGGAATTAGTCTGCACATTGGGTTATAAGGCGCACTGTTGAGTTTAGAGGAAAAAAAAACAATTCAAATCCGCCTTCTCGTCCGGAAAATACGATAATAAGAAGCGAATCATTTTAAGTGTGATTTGAAAATTGCCATCATAGTGCAGTCTACACATATCTCTTATGTTCGACTGCTATCTACAGGTCACACTTATTGCATCATGTATCAAATAAAATTGCGTTGAGGTCGGTAAGTCAAACCAGAATTAGTCCATTCATTGGGTTATAAGGCGCACTGTCGAGTTAAGAGGAAAAAAAACAAATTCAAATGCGCCTTCTCGTCCGGAAAATACGGTAATAAGAAAAGAACTTTTTTAAGTGTGATTTGAAAATTGTCATCATAGTGAAGTCTACACATATCTCTTATGTTTGACTGCCATCTACAGGTCACACTTATCATTACACCATGTAAATTGCTTCGAGGTCGGTAAGCCAAACCGGAATTAGTCCGCACATTGGGTTATAAGGCGCACTGTTGAGTTTAGAGGGAAAAAAACAGAATTTCGAATGCGCCTTCTCGTCCGGAAAATACGGTAATAAGAAGAGAATCTTTTTAAGTGTGATTTGAAAATTGCCATCATAATGAAGTCTACACATATCTCTTATGTTTGACTGCCATCTACAGGTCACACTTATCGTTACACCAAGTACCCAATAAAATTTCTTCGAGGTCGGTAAGCCAAACTGGAATTAGTCCGCACATTGGGTTATAAGGCGCAATGTTGAGTTTAGAGGGGAAAAAACTGAATTTCGAATGTGCCTTCTCGTCCGGAAAATACGGTAATAAGAAGCGAATCTTTTAAGTGTGATCTGAAAATTGCCATCATAGTGCAGTCTACACATATCTCTTATGTTTGACTGCCATCTATAGGTCACACTTATTATTGCATCATGTATCAAATAAAATTGCTTCGAGGTCGGTAAGCCAAACCAGAACTAGTCCATTCATTGGGTTATAAGGCACACTGTCGAGTTTAGAGGAAAAAAAACAAATTCAAATGCGCCTTCTCATCCGGAAAATACGGTAACAAGAAGCAGTGCTTTTAAGTGTGATTTGAAAATTGCCATCATAGTGCAGTCTACAAATATTTCTTATGTTTGACTGCCATCTACTGGTCAAACTTATTACACCATGTACCAAATAAAATTGCTTCGAGGTCGGTAAGCAAAACCAGAATTAGTCCGTACATTTGGTTATAAGGCGCACTGTTGAGTTTAGAGGAAAAAAAGGGATTTTAAATGCGCCTTCTCTTCCGGATAATACGGTTATAAGAAGTGAATCTTTAAAGTGTGATTTGAAAAAAAATAAAAATAAAAAGTTGTATGTGAGTGTGTGCTCACACGTATGAGCCAACCTGTAAAACTAAGGCTTCCAACATTAACCGCTAACAAGACCAACAAAGCTTGGCCGTTGTGTATTTCTCGTACCGCGTTGCTTTATCTGTCATCGCGGCAGGAACCACTCCATTAAAACGCCGCTGCATCCTACCCAGTTAAAAGGCAGCTTTTGTCGCCAAGTGAAAAATGATTGATTTCCTCGGCCCACGCCTCTCTTAGAATGTGTGAAAATGGATTGGCGGAATCAGGATTTTCCCACCATTGTTTTTCCCTTCTCTAACAGGAAGTGCGGTCCGCGGACTCACTTTGCGGCAAACTTGACCATCTGCTTGCTGGCACGATCTCCCACTGCAACCAGCGCCTGCACGTTGAACTGCTGTTGGCGCAGCACCAAGAAGCACTGCTTCCCTGAAAACAAAAACAAGTGATAACGCTGGAATGCAAAGATTTACTGCGATGATACACAGGTGTCGCATTCGTTCTCAGACAATGCAGGCGATAACCAGTCAAAAGGGGGTGTGTGACTTTAAGAGTCCAGTCTCACAGGTGGGACGGTCTTTCCTGTCCTGTACAGGTAAACACGTGTGAATGCAACACTGCCTTTGAAGAGTGGAGAATGGGTCATTTCTACCTTCCTCACAAACACACACCTAGGAGGAGAGCAAACAGTTGGGCCAACAAGACAGTCGGACCACCCAGGCACTTTGATGTCTGTTCTCCCCCCCGGAGAAGGAGGTGTGTTTTGGGATAATAGCAACGCCATAATCCCACCGTGACAGATGCACCTCATCCTAGACGGAATCAGGATGTTATTCTGTTCACACGGACATCCTTACAATGACGAGAACGAAAGGGGACATGAGTTTTGGGACGAGACCCTTGACTCTGGAAGTTATCTGGAGAGGAAATGACTAAAAAAGGTCACCGTTTATTTGTCATTTTTGGCAATGTGGATTGTTGGTGGCTTGCCGCACCTGATCTGTAGCTGGCTACTGTTGAAGTGCTATTGTCAGAGCTTGTTTACACAAGAGCGAACTAGCAAAAACATTAGAACAATCTCAGAGAAAAAAAATAAACTACGCATAGTGTGTGTGTGTGTTATAGTTGTCCCGATACCGATATTTTGGCCCCGGTACCAAAATGTATTTTGATGCCTGTCAAGATAAAGGGGAACACAAAAACATTTCATTATTGGCTTTAGTTTAACATAAAATATTATGATATATTAAATATAAGTTTGTAATTCTCAATTTTGGCATTAAATAAGATAGTGGACATACTAGACAACTTGTCTTTTAGTAGTAAGCCACTGCTGGCGTATGCAGTAACATATTGTGTCATTTCTAGTTGTAGTGTTTTGTCAAAATTATGAGGTACAAGCGGTAGAGATTATTAATCTATTCATTCATTCACTGTTTATATCTGCTTACTTTCTGTTTTAACATGTTCTATCTACACTTCTATTAAAATGTAACAATCATTTTTATATTGTTTGATACTTAACCGACACATATACTCACACGCACATACATATTTTTACATACACACAAGTATATACACGTTTACACACACACACACACACATGTATATACACACACACGTATATACATATATGTAGATGTATGTATGTATGTATCGAAATGTATACATGTATGTATATACTGTATGTATATTTACATATACATATACACACATATATATTGTACATAGACACATTTCTGTATATACATACGTACATCTACATATGTGTGTGTGTGTATAGATACACACACACACGCATACATATGTATGTATATACAGAAACATATATACAAAAATACACACACACACATAAATATAAATAAATATATATATATATATATATATATATACATACTTTGGAAACGTTATTGTTGTTTAAATGTGCTATATAAATAAAGTGGATTGGATTGATATATATATATATATATACACACACACACACACAACACACATATACATAGATACATGTATATATATATATATATATATATATATATATATATATATATATATATATATATATATATATATATATATACACCCACACATACATATGTATACACATATATACATATATATATACACACACACACACACATATACATAGATACGTGTATATATACACATGTATCTGTGTGTGTGTATTATATATATATATATATATATATATATATATATATATATATACATATACACACACACACACAATATTATACACATTCGTATATACACATATAAACACATGCGTATAAACTATATTGTGCACTATAATCAATTCAAATGGGTGTAATTTGTTTTGTTTTTTATGGTGTTTTTTCATAATATCCACAAAGTTCAGCGTGCAGATTGTGTGACCATGTGTGTTGACCTTTATGTTTGTTTCCCCCATGACTAGGGAAGGTTGTTTGGATTGTGTCATATAAGTGAATATATATATATATATATATATATATACACACACACATATATATGTACACACATATATACATATATATATATATATATATATACACACACACACACACACACATATATATATATATATATATATATATATATATATATACATATATATATATATATATACACACACACACGATATTATACACATTCGTATATACACATAAACACATGCGTATAAACTATATTGTGCACTATAATCAATTCAAATGGGTGTAATTTGTTTTTTTTATGGTGTTTTTTCATAATATCCACAAAGTTCAGCGTGCAGATTGTATTTATGTGACCATGTGTGTTGACCTTTATGTTTCTTTTCCCCATGACTAGGGAAGGTTGTTTGGATTGTGTCATATAAGTGAATGCTGTGATAGTTAACAGCATACACTCAATGGTCATTGATCGGATTTACCCACATTTCCCAAAACTGAAGCATTCAGACCGCCTGGTATTTCAGATTAATTTTTAAAAAGGACTCTGCAGTGTGTTGCTTTGTTGAACTCATGACGTCTCGCGGACCAAATACCTTTGTTATAGACCTTCAGTGTTTTCCCAAACTGAAGTGACATAAAGGACGAAATCCATTCAGTTTGAAGGACTGGCCAGAAGGGATGCACATACAAATAAATACCTATCCATGGTGCACAAGGATTAGCAGAGGTAACCTAACCTTGACTTTTGTCTTTGTCACACAAAAGCAACTTCATTTTTTGGGTGAGGGGGGGGAAATGTGAAGGATTATCTCACCTTTGGCCCTGCTGGTGTGAACGCGGGCACGGAGCCAGATCAACTTGTCAGCCCTCTCAGGAGTAAGGTCTTTGACCAGCACCAAAGCCCTGTCTGACTCACAAACACAGTCACATAGATAGATGATCAGACACCCAACCCCCGTATGACCTTAGACAAGAAAACATTTGCCTGCACATGCTTGAGCTTGTGTGGACACGGAAAAAGAACATCTCAGAACTACATAAATAAAAAGTGCTCGTCGTCTTGCTCAGAAGCGGCCCGACAGACCTCCGCTGAGGGATTTATGACTAACTGGACTCAAGCGTGACCCTGAGAGGCATGTTTTGTCATTATCAGCACAAAACAATGGCTGCCACATCAGCTTAAAAGGGAACATTATCACAATTTCAAAAGGGTTAAAAACAATAAAAATCAGTTCCCAGTGGCTTGTTGTATTTTTTGAAGTTTTTTTCTAAATTTTACCGGTCTCGGAATATCCCTAAATAAAGCTTTAAAGTGCCTTATTTTCGGCTCTCTGCGAAGACACTGGCCATTTCCCTGTGACGTCACACAGTGCTGCCAATGTAAACAAACAATGGGAATACCACAGCAAGATGTAGCGACATTAGCTCGGATTCAAACTCGGATTTCAGCGACTTAAGCGATTCAACAGATTACGCATGTATTGAAACAGATGGTTGGAGTATGAAAATATTGAAGAAGAAACTGAAGCTATTGAGCGAATAGCTATTGACGCTATTCATAGCCATAGCATGGCCGAATAGCTGCGTTAGCATCGCCGGTAAAATGTGCGGACCAAACGATCAGGACTTTCGCATATTTTGACACTGGAGCAACTTAAATCCGTCGATTGGTAAGTGTTTGTTTCGCATTAAATGTGGGTGGAAGGAAACGTAATATAGTTGCAAATGCATCTACAGGTTATCCATACATCTCTGTTCCATGTCTGCTTTAGCACCGCTGGTAAATAGCATGTTAGCATCGATTAGCGTAGCATGTTAGCATCGATTAGCTGGCAGTCAACATCAACAAAACTCACCTTTGTGATTTCGTTGACTATCGTTGCAAATGCATCTGCAGGTTATCCATACATCTCTGTGCCATGTCTGTCTTAGCATCGCCGGTAAAATGTGGAGAAACTCTGGCACATTCAATGGGGGTCTGGCGGCAGACACTTTCGCACCTTCGGGCCAGTGGTGCAACTTGAATCCCTCCCTGTTAGTGTTGTTACACCCTCCGATAACACATCGACGAGGCATGATGTCTCCAAAGTTCCAAAAAATTGTCAAAAAAACGGAAAATAACAGAGCTGAGACCCGGTGTTTGTAATGTGTTGAAAATGAAAATGGTGGGTGTGTTACCTCGGCCACGTCACATTCTGACGTCATCACCCCCAGCGTGATAAACAGACAAGCGTTTAATTCGCCAAAATTCACCGATTTAGAGTTCGGAAATCGGTTAAAAAAATAGATGGTCTTTTTTCTGCACCATCAAGGTATATATTGACGCTTACATAGGTCTGCTGATAATGTTCCCCTTTAAAGGCCTACTGAAAGCCACTACTACCGACCACGCAGTCTGATAGTTTATATACAAATGATGAAATCTTAACATTGCAACACATGCCAATACAGCCTTTTTAGTTTACTAAATTGCAATTTTAATTTTCCCGCAAAGTGTCTGTTGAAAATGTCGCGCAACGATGACGCTTATGTTGACGCGTGCTTGTGACGTTATTGGTTGGAGCGGACATTTTATCCCAGCACCACTCACGGCTAAAAGTAGTCTGCTTTAATCGCATAATTACACAGTATTTTGGAGATCTGTGTTGCTGAATCTTTTGCAATTTGTTCAATTAATAATGGAGACTATAAAGAAGAAAGCTGTTGGTGGAAAGCGGTGGATTGCAGCTGCCTTTAGCAAGCAAAACACAGCCGGTGTTTCTTTGTTGTGAAGCTTTAATATGGAACAGAGCGGTCAGGCGAACATGTTTCTCTACCACATGTTGACCGGCAGGTTTCGGTGAGAAAATTATGGTAATAAGTCGGCTCTTAGCGGGGACATGAGAGGAGGTTGCGTCCTCCTGCAGCTGTGACTTTCTTGGCTCCTCCATGGCTGCCATCAGAGACACTGGCGGTCACCATACCCTTCCGACTTTCAGGTATGACTTTATAATCTCACTACAACACTAGTAACACAATAAGCAGATAAGGGATTTTCCAGAATTATCCTAGTAAATTTGTCTAATAACATCTGAATCGCTCCCACTGCCGTCGCCTTTTTTTTTTTTATATTTCTAGTGCTTCACTCTAACTTTCCTCATCCACACATTTTTCATCCTCGCTCAAATTAATGGGGAAATCGTCGCTGTCTCGGTCCAAATCGCTCTTGCTGCTGGTGGCTATGATTATAAACAATGTGAGGAGCCCTACCACCGGTGACGTCACACGCACATCGTCTGCTACTTCCGGTACAGGCAAGGCTTTTTTATTAGCGACCAAAAGTTGCGAACTTTATCGTCGATGTTCTCTATTAAATCCTTTCAGCAAAAATATGGCAATATCGCGAAATGATCAAGTATGACACAAAGAATGGACCTGCTATCCCCGTTTAAATAAGAAAATCTCATTTCAGAACTCTGTTTTCAACCAAAAATTAAAGCATACCGACCATCAACGTGGACATGGTCTGGGTTTGCATGCGGCTGAGCAATGGGCAACTGGTGCTGACCAGATATCCATAACAGTTGGACCTGGACAGGACCGCCTGCTGGCACGTATGAGTTTATTATCAGTGCCAGCCCAGGATTTTTCATGCATACAGAGAATAAAGGCTTTTTTTTTTTTATTATTGATAGTAATCAGTTTGAGGCTCTTTATCTGCGACTGAAACAACACGACTGTGAGGCAATCTTGATAAACATGTCATAACATCATAGATCACTTGAGGAGGCCACTGCTGCGTGTCCCACCGTGACACCTTTGCAGTTCTCGTGTGTCATTTCCGGACCAAAAGGACAATAAAATCAGGAGACGGACATGATAAATTAACAGAATGTGGACTGTTGTAAAGCATTACATCGTTTTTCATCGTAATACATTTTACCTCAGCCAACTGGATGTCATGGTTTCGGCACCTAAGTTATGATATTGCCTATGCCTCGGGCAGGGCCGATAAAATGATATCAATATATGCTGCGAAGGACACGTAATCAAAATCAATAAAAAAATGTGTTTAATAAAATGTGCGATATATAAAGTACAGGCTAGGGCTGGGATATATATCAATATACTCGATACATCGCGGGTTTGTCTCAGTGCGATATAGAAAATGATTATTGTGATATTGGAGTATACGTTCTCACGCAGTTGCTTTTAGCTGCTGGCGTTACACTACAGGCACTTCTCACTCTTTCTTGTCTCTCCTTCTCACAGAAACAAAACAAGCGCACCTTCTTACAGACGTCACATACGTACACGCACTCGTGGACCAGAGCGGTAGCGGCATGGGTAACGTTAACTGTGGTGCGAGTGGTAATACGAGAGAAGGAAGGTGCGAATCTGGTAACAAATGAAGGAAGGATTAATTCCCCCAAAAAAACAGCACAGGGTCCATCGTCTGGCGGTGGTTTGGCTTCAAGCGGGAAGATGTTGAACAGACAACCATAATTTGTCAAGTGTGGGGTAAAAGCGTTGCTACAAAATGTAGCATTATTGCTAATATGTAGCATCGTTTCAAAAGTCACCCGCTATATCAGGGGTAGGGAACCTATGGCTCGCGAGCCAGATGTGGCTCTTTTGATGACTGCATCTGGCTCTCGGATAAATCTGAGCTGACATTGCTTAACATGATAAGTAATGAATAATTCCACTTGTAATAAGTGTTAAAAATAATGTCCAAAACATAAAACATTGTCATGCATTTTTAGTCCATCCATCCATTTACTACCGCATCTGTTCAAGAAGTTGCGTTAAGAAGTTATTTATTTATTATTGGTTAGTGTGGGGCTTGTCCTCCTGGGGGTTCTTCAGACCACCAAGCACCGACATGAGAGCCCGTTTCAGGGTTACACTATTGTCTTATTTTTCAATAAGTCTCTCAGTTGCTTTCCAGCAATTGTATTTTTCTCTTTCGTTCTCGCTCGCGCTCTGGCTCTAGCCCCAACCCCGTTTCTCCTCCTGGCTGCTGCTTATAACAGAGCGACAGGTGAGTAGATAACAAAGCTCAGGTGGGCCATCTACGCAGCTCTCGCTGATTTCGAGGCCGGTCCTGGGACACATCAGTTTGCTGCAGGCCCGCGGGCCACGCCTCCTCCACAGTTAGCTTCAGAGTAACAATGTTATTACAAAGAATAAGAGACCTATTATACTCTAGAAATGTTGGTCTTACTTAAAAATGCACGCGTGTAGTTGTGTTCAGTGTTAAAAAAAAAGTATTATATGGCTCTTACGGAAATACATTTTAAAATATTGGGCTTTTTGGCTCTCTCAGCCAAAAAGGTTCCCGACCCCTGCGCTAGAGAGTGAAGAGTGCTTGAAACTCCGCATGTCAACATCTCCAAATTTCCACATCAACACCGTATGAAAAAAATAGTCAACAACAGAAGGAGATAACGTGCGAAGGACATACACTATTTGATTTTCTATTAAGCAGTTAATTTTTATTCGACGGTTATTGAAATATCTTGTGTGACATCATGCACAAAAGTGCACTTTATTTGTTTTAAAGTATAGTAGTGACGTTCTGTACAAAAAGTGCAAGTTAATTTAGTGTTGTTTTGATATGTCATCTTAATGACATCATGCACAAAAGTGCACTTGTTTTAAAATGTCTCTGACAATCTCACACTTTCTGTTTGGAAATGACATGAATGTTTGTGCCACTGCTTAATAACTGTTCCATAAATACAGTTTTGGTCAATTGACTTAGTTGTGATTTCCCTCGCTGCATGAAAGTTAAAAAGTAGCATATATGAATGCAGTATGAAGAAGAATGTTTTAATGTAGACACATAGAATCATCATACTGCTGTGATTATATGCATTAAGTGTTCATTCAAGGCTAAGGCAAAAATATCAAGATATATATCGTGTATCATGATATGGCCTAAAAATTAAATATATAAAAAATATATTAAAAAAAGGCCTTATCACCCAGCCCTATATCAGTATATATTGCGATAGACGCGTAATCAACATCAATAAAAAATGTGTTTAACAAAATGTGTGACATGTACAGTACAGGCCAAAAGTTTGGACACACTTTCTCCTCATTCAATGGGTTTTCTTTATTTTCCTGACTATTTACATTGCAGATTGTCACTGAAGGCATCAAAACTATGAATGAACACGTGTGGAAAAAATGTGAAATAACTGAAAATAAGTTTTATATTGTAGTTTCTTCAAAATAGTCACCCTTAGCTTTGATTACCGTTTTGCACACTCTTGGCATTCTCTTGATGAGCTTGAAGAGGTAGTCAGTCACCTAAAAGGGTTTTCACTTCACTGGTGTCATAGTTTTGAGTCTTAAGTGACAATCAGTGTTTCTTTTGTGCTGTGCACCACCATCTTTTGGAAGAATTTGTTCACTCCAGAGGCTGCAGTGTCTTTCCATTTATCGGTAAAGTTATTATTATTTTTTTTTAACCGGCGTGCTGTTCAATCTTCTACTCCTCCATAGTTTTTCTACTAGTAAATATTCTTCATACGTTGTATGTTTCATAGTATAAATAAAACGGTTTATACTTACAAAGCAATCCCATGTGCGCTGTCTGTAGAAATGTTTTCATGCATATTTGTACACATTATCGTAATCTAATTAAGCTAACAATTCTTTTTGTATTGTTTCAGTTTTACAAATTCCTCAGTAAATCCATCAAGACATCACCTTGGAGTTATTGAGTCTGTTTAGCTGATTGGAGAGCTAGCTTCCAAGATAGTGGGTCTATGGCGATGACTTCCATTTTGTTTGTTTAGCCGTTTTACTGCCGTGTTGCAGACACCGTTTGAAAACAATTAAGGTATGTTAATAAACATTTACAGAATACTTAAGTGTAAATAACTTGTGTGGCTAATAAATAAAATGTCTTCTTTGAGGGAGAAAAGACATTTTCTTCTAATTTTCAGTGTGCTTTATAGTCTGGAAAATACAGTATTTATATTCACTGGGAGAGAATGGGAAGGGGCCTAGGTTGGGGGTCGCAAAAATGTTTTCTTCTTCCTGGGGCGGGTGGCGTAACAAAATAATTGAGACGCACTGGTTTACGAGTGACAGGTAGGAGAAGAAATCAAATCAAATCAAATCAAATGAAGCGTTGTCATTTAGCTGTCAGTTATAACAAAATGAGAAAGTGTCTCTAGGGATTGCAAAAAGGCACAGTGCAAAAGAGCATGTAATATAAGCTATAAAATCCCACACTGTACCACTAAAGCAGCACATATATTGAAGACATAAATGGCAAACTAACCCAGTTTCTCTTGGGACTGGACCATTGCTGTAACACCATAACGATCCTTGGCAAAGTCCTGAAACATTTTGAAAAGACATGTCTCGGATGTTAATTGTCAGCTCTTTGCTTTTCTCCTTTCACTTTTCTTTCACCAGCGTCAGAGTGGCTAGTACATGCGAGATAAAAGACGATAAGGTTTAATCTACAGGGAAGTGACAGGTGGGGTGCATGCGGGCGCTTACTCAACAAATCCTGTAAAGGTGTGGATCAACAGGTGAGTCAGAGAACCTAAACTGTCAACTTTGGAGGATACTTACATCTTCCTCCACAGTTTTCTGATCACCGGCCTGCAACACAAAGGGGTGATGGGAGTTTAAAATGAATGTGCGTGGATTTGCAATTAAACTGCGGCAAACAACACTTTGCAGAGGAGTACAGTGAGGGACATGTATGGACTAATATATAGCCTATTAATTGTGCACTATTTATTAGTGATGCATCGAAAATTTGCCTGGCGACAGAAGACTTTGATCACCAAAACAGCTGTGCCAATACCGGATGTTGTGATGACATAGGCAAGACGCACAGGGTTGTCTGGAGTGGAGCCAGCATTGATGTACCAAATGTGCAAATATTAAAGGGGAACATTATCAGCAGACCTATGTAAGCGTCAATATATACCTTGAGGGTGAAGAAAAAAGACCATCTATTTTTTTAACCGATTTCCAAACTCTAAATGGGTGAATTTTGGCGAATCAAACCCCTTTCTGTTTACCGAGCTGGAGGCGATGACGTCAGAATGTGACGTCGCCGAGGTAACATTTTCAACACATTACAAACACCGGGTCTCAGCTCTGTTATTTTTCGTTTTTTTGACAATTTTTTGGAACCTTGGAGACATCATGCCTCGACGGTGTGTTGTCGGAGGGTGTAACAACACTAACAGGGAGGGATTCAAGTTGCACCACTGGCCCGAAGATGCCAAAGTGTCTGCCGCCAGACCCCCATTGAATGTGCCAGAGTGTCTCCACATTTGACCGGCGATGCTAAGGCAGACATGGCACAGAGATGTATGGATAACCTGCAGATGCATTTGCAACGATAGTCAACGAAATCACAAGGGTGAGTTTTGTTGATGTTGACTTCCAACTAATCGATGCTAACATGCTACGCTAATCGATGCTAACATGCTATTTACTGGCGGTGCTAAAGCAGACATGGCACAGAGATGTATGGATAACCTGCAGATGCATTTGCAACGATAGTCAACGAAATCACAAGGGTGAGTTTTGTTGATGTTGACTTCCAACTAATCGATGCTAACATGCTACGCTAATCGATGCTAACATGCTATTTACTGGCGGTGCTAAAGCAGACATGGCACAGAGATGTATGGATAACCTGTAGATGCATTTGCAACTATATTACGTTTCCTTCCACCCACATTAAATGCGAAAAAAAACACTTAACAATCGACGGATTTAAGTTGCTCCCGTGTCAAAAGATGCAAAAGTCCTGATCGTTTGGTCCGCACATTTAACCGGCGATGCTAACGCAGCTATTCGGCCATGCTATGGCTATGAATAGCGTCAATACCCATTCACTCAATAGCTTCAGTTTCTTCTTCAATATTTTCATACTCCAACCACATGCGTAATCTGTTGAATCGCTTAAGTCGCTGAAATCCGAGTTTGAATCCGAGCTAATGTCGCTATATCTTGCTGTGGTATTCCCATTGTTTGTTTACATTGGCAGCACTGTGTGACGTCATAGGGAAATGGCCAGTGTCTTCGCAGAGAGACGAAAATAAGGCACTTTAAAGCTTTATTTAGGGATATTCCGAGACCGGTAAAAATAAAAAAAAAACTTCAAAAATTACAAAAAGCCACTGGGAACTGATTTTTATTGTTTTTAACCCTTTTGAAATTGTGACAATGTTCCCCTTTAAGAGGAGAGTAGCGGCTTTTAAAAAGAGAAAGTGCAGTTGGAGCAGCAGCGCGAAGCGAGTGTGCCGTCAGGCTCGCTGCAGCTCTGGCTGTCCGTCGCGGACATGGAGCGGCAGAAGTAAAGAGTCTCTAAGGACGAGTACAATAACACCAGAAAAAGAGGCTATATTTGTCGCAAGTAGGGCTGCACCGATTAATCGGTAACCGAATATATTCGGCCGAATATGGCAAAAAAAAGCCACATTCGGCCTTCGGTGGAATGAGTTAAATGCAAGGCCGAATAGTGGCGTGTGACGCAATGACGCGATTT
Source organism: Nerophis ophidion (assembly GCF_033978795.1). Taxonomy (NCBI): domain Eukaryota; kingdom Metazoa; phylum Chordata; class Actinopteri; order Syngnathiformes; family Syngnathidae; genus Nerophis; species Nerophis ophidion. The sequence goes on along the minus strand of NC_084623.1, from coordinate 7,349,130 downwards.
TTTGACGCGGTGACGCAATCAACAAACGTGCAGTGACGCGGTGACGTTGGAACCAGGCGCCTTCGGAAAAATGTCAGCAGTGTGGAGATATTTTTAAGTGTTGGAAAGTGACAAAAGTATTGCTGTTTGCAACGAATGTTCAGCCAAACTGTCTCGAGGACGAATAAGTTTGCGACTGACAGTGCCAAAGCAAACGGAATTTTAAAGAAGGTAATGGACTTTATGGCTTTGGATGATCAACCGTTTAGTGTTGTTAGGACATTGGCTTTCGGAGACTCATGAAACACATTGAGCCCCGTTACACGATACCGAGCAGAAAATATTTCTCTGATTTGTGCTCTTTACATTGTGTGTGTGCTGTTTACATTATTAGCCTGGTGTGTAGGCTACCTGTATAAGTGTATGAGGTTACAAGCACACACTTATTGAGATTTACTTGAGTCTTCTGTTTACATTATTAGCATATCTACTGTGGCTAAGCAGATTTTGGCCAAAAGGACAATAATTCATTTGTTGTGGGTTTATCCACTTCAATGCACTTTATTTTTTTTTGGAATGCATGTTTTGTTTGAAGGCCTAATATAAATGAAAAACGTTGTGCTTTTTTTGAAAAGCAAAGGCTACTGGAATATTTAAAAAAAATGTCAATATTCAATAAAATTGTACTTTATTTAAAAAACATGTCTAAAAATGTATTGTAGGCTATTCATGCAATATAAAATAAAATTGTGAAAAACTGCATTCATTATTCGGTATTCAGTATTCGGCCTTCGGCCAAACATTTAAATTGTATTCAGCTTCGGCCACAAATTTTCATTTCGGTGCATCCCTAGTTGCAAGTCGTTTTTCATTAAAGAAAAACACCACTAAAAGAATTGGAGAAATCTCTAAAAACTTGAAAATTGCTCAAAAAAGTGCAAAAGCAGCAACAATTTGAAAAACAGACAAAAAACCGCTTAAGAAAAAGCACCGTATTTTTCGGATTATACGTCGCTCCGGAGTATGCGTCGCACCGGCCGAAAATGCATAATAAAGAAGGAAAAAAACTTATATATATGTCGCACTGGAGTATAAGTCGCATTTTTGGGGGAAATTTATTTGATAAAATCCAACACCAAGAATAGACATTTGAAAGGCAATTTAAAATAAATAAAGAATAGTGAACAACAGGCTGAATAAGCTGACGTTATATGAGGCATAAATAACCAACTATTATGGTAAGAGTCATTCAAATAACTATAACATATAGAACATGCTATACCTTTACCAAACAATCTCTCACTCCTAATCCATAAATCCCATGAAATCTTATACGTCTAGTCCAGTTTTGTCCAAACTTTTTCCACTGACGGCCGTACACTAAATAATCAAAGCAAGCGGGGGCCATTTATTTTAAAAACCAATACACGTATAAAAAAATACACATTTAGGCCTCCACTCAGGCTTCATCCCGGGGACCCCAAAGGGTTTTGATAAAAATAAAATGGTAAAAATGTGTCATTATTCAGTATTATTATTTTTTATTATTATTCAAGTTTTAAATCTCTACATCAACATTTGGTCTATCTGTCAATATGACGTTTTTAAAGATTTGAATTGCATGCTCTTTTTGTCAAAGAAAACCATGTTTTTTTATTGAAAAAAACACAAAATATGCCATATTTTCACCCAATAAAATTTTCAAGTAGAATGTTTGAGATTATATAATAATTGGAGCTGGAAAAAGGTCAACAAATTATAACACCATTGGTTTAAATTCACTATTATTTTTTGTGCAATGACACTTAAAAACAAAACACACTGATCCAAAAGGGTCCTACTCATTTAAGTGTTAAAAAATAAATTATATATTTGGTTGGTTATTTATGCCTCATATAACATACACTTATTTAGCCTGTTGTTCACTGTTCTTTATTTATTTTAAATTGCCTTTCAAATGTCTATTCTTGGTGTTGGATTTTATCAAATAAATTTCCCCCCAAAAATGCGACTTATACTCCAGTGAGACTTATATATGTTTTGTTCCTTCTTTATTATGCATTTTCGGCAGGTGTGACTTATACTCCGGAGCGACTTATACTCCGAAAAATATGGTATGCCTGAAGAGAAACCCAGCGTCTGTTGTTGAAACATGTGAAGCCTGTTCTATTTAGCACCTATTCTATGTCCAATCACTTCATGAGGAATCGTTGAAAGCCGTAAGGTACCTCGTCATGTTACCCACTATGACTGCATGGCCTCGGGCCAGGACACTGGGCTGACAGTTCATCTGGAAGCACGCCTTCTTATTTGTTGTTTGTCAACTGCTTTTTGCTCTACATGACTTTAGCGACGCTATATTCATCGGATGCTGCAATACCATCAATCATGCGATTGGATTATCGCGTCAAGGCCGGGCGATTCCAATTGAGTCCAGCGGCGTCAGGCACTCATTTGCATAGGAAATGAAAGTCTACATCCACCAAGATTCCATCTGTGGCACATTTGCTTTCATATCGGGATGTGGGGAGTATCTGTCCACTTCTGCTGTTCCCATTACAAAGCAATACCTCCAGCTGCCATTCCTCATTGTGTGTCTTTTGGAGCAGTATGTATGAAGAAGATCCGGGGCTTCTCCCTACTGTGATATTAGAATGGGGCGGGTTATTGCTCGGGACGGGTTGATTAACTGGTTGCCAAGGAATTGCGGACATGGGCATGTGAGATACGGATGCATCGGTAGAGCAGTTTTAATTCGCTGCCGCCCTGGAGGATATTTGCAGTGCATTGGATTTAAACTCGAATCGATTAAATTCACTTCTGATGTATTGCAACAAAAAAAATATGAATGATGTAAATAATACCACTAATGCTATTTGCACAGCAACATAATGCCTTTATTTCTTCCACAGAAAAGAGTCATTTGTATCATTTTTACAGTAGGATATAGAGACCACACAAATCCACTCTTCATTAGGTCAGGATTATTCAAATGAAAAGAAGTAGAATTGCATACTCGATTAGTAATGTTCAAAGTAGGGCTGGGTGTTATGGCCTTTTTTTAATATCTCGATATTTTTAGGCCATGTCGCGATACACGATATATTACGGCTGGGCGATATATCGATATACTTGATATAAATAAATAAATGGGTTGTACTTGTATAGCGCTTTTCTACCTTCAAGGTACTCAAAGCGCTTTGACACTACTTCCACATTCACCCATTCACACACACATTCACACACTGATGGAGGGAGCTGCCATGCAAGGCGCTAACCAGCACCCATCAAATATATCGATGTACTCGATATATCGCGGGTTTGTCCCTGTGCGATGTAGAAAATGACCATACCGTCATATTGGAGTATACGTTCTCACGCAGTTGCTTTTAGCTGCAGGCATTAAACTGCAAGCGTTTCTCCCTCTTTCTTGCCTCTCCTTTTCACAGAGACTTTAAACAAGCGCACCTTCTTACACACATCACGCGTGCAACGTCACACGCCGTCCCCGAGTAGAGAGGTAGCGACATGGGTAACATTAGCTGTGATGCTAATGGTGTGTTGCGAGTAGGGATGCACCGAAATGAAAATTTGTGGCCGAAGCCGAATAAAATTTAAACGCTTGGCCAAAGGCCGAATACCGAATACTGAATAATGAATGCAGTTTTCCACAATTTTTTTTAGCCTAAGCTAAAGTCTTAACAAGCTGCTCCGCTCTGTTCTGCCTCTGTCTTCTACACAGCACCCAGCATTGTCCCACCCACACAACCATCTGATTGGTTACATAGATAGCGGTAACAGCCAATCAGCAGTGCGTATTCAGAGCGCATGTAGTCAGCGCTTCAGCATTGAGCAGAGAGGGGTTTAGCGGACTCTCCCCAAATTATAATAAACACCTCCCAGTCAACGTTCTAGATGACGTTCTAGAAACAAACTGCAGCTGAGCTCGCTCGCAGTCCTGGCTTGAGATGAAGGCTAATTAACTTTTAGCGTAACGTTAGCTCATTTTGCGGTGTGTGTGTTAGCTCATTGTGCGGTGTGTGTGTGTGTGTGCGTGCGTGTATGCTAGTGATATAATAATGTAACTGCATCATTAAGCCTACATGAACTCCATGGTGTTCAGGGATGAATAGTCTCACCTAATTCTATTGTGCTATTTTTTCAGATATAGTTACATTAATCATTAGTGATGTAGCAGCCTAGTTTGAATGGCAGGGTCCCTGCTATCACATGTGGATAAAAATATAACATTTGTATAATAAAAATCAACTACAGGCTTCCCAAAGGCTGTAATAAATTAAGCATGATGAGTTGACGTGAAACTGTTTAATGTTGCACTTTTTAATTGTAGAAGAAAAGTTTTGTCATTTTATATGAATAAATAACCAAAACATTTAATATTTTAAATATTTAAATGTTTTGGTTATTTAAATAAATAACCCAAAAATTAATATTTTGTTGTTTTCTTACTGTGCCGAAAATGAACCGAACCGTGACCTCTAAACCGAGGTACATACCGAACTAAAATGTGTGTGTACCGTTAAACCCCTACAACTAAGTCAATTGACCAAATCTGTATGTGAGTGTGAATGTTGTCTGTCTATCTGTGTTGGCCCTGCGATGAGGTGGTGACTTGTCCAGGGTGTACCCCGCCTTCCGCCCGATTGTAGCTGAGATAGGCGCCAGCGCCCCCCGCGACCCCAAAATGGAATAAGCGGTAGAAAATGGATGGATGGATGTATTTATAAAACAGTTATTAAGCAGTGGCAAAAATATGGAGATATATATCGTGTATCGTGACATGGCCTAAAAATATCGAAATATTAAAAAAAGGCCATATCGCCCAGCCCTAGGCCAGGATGCGGTATAGCTCGGTTGGTAGAGTGGCCGTGCCAGCAACTTGAGGGTTCCAGGTTCGATTCCTGCTTCTGCCATCCTAGTCACTGCCGTTGTGTCCTTGGGCAAGACACTTCACCCACCTGCTCCCAGTGTCACCCACACTGGTTTAAATGTAACTTAGATATTGGGTTTCACTATGTAAAGCGCTTTGAGTCACTAGAGAAAAGCGCTATATAAATATAATGCACTTCACTAATTAAATCGCCCATCGACAACCCTTTTAAACCGCGACAGAGGAAGCTGTATTCAAATTTTTAGAGACATCACCTCTGGGTGTCTGCCTTTCGCTGTCGCTGTGACAGGTGTCAGCAAACCAGCCAACACGGTTAAATGCATCGTCGTTTAGTTTGCATCATTAACTGTCACCCAACAGGTAGCACCACATTATCTTTATAGCAGTGCAAGTTTACACATTTCCTTTTTTACCAGCTCCTTTATTGTGACACACACAGGAAGCGTCTAATAAGACCGGACGGTTTTATTAATGGGGTGATGTTTTGGCAGGCCGTACGTGACCTAGAGTGGTCTCGATCAAAAAATGTTTTTCGCGTTGAGTGGGAGCTAACGTGTCATTTCTCCCAGTGCGGAGGAAAATAACACTTTGTGGGCAGACATAAACAAAACTAAAATGGCAGGAATTCTTGAACAATGGATAGTCTTGCCCTCCCCCGCTGACTAACAACCTTGCTGGACCCACAATACCGAGCAAGGAGGCACGACATATAGTCTAAGCAGCTGTGAGGAGGCAACGGATGTGAAAAACACACACACACAAAAAAAAAAAAAAACACTACTGACCAGCTTGGCCTGTTTCTCAGCCTTTTTTGCCGCTTTCTCCGCTTCCTTCTGCTGTTTCTTCTGGGCTTTCTTTGACTGGGCCTGCTGTTCCTCCTCCGCCGCCCTGGGACAGGAAGAAACACACGGCATAAACATTGAAGTCGACTTCCACCTTCTATTTCTCTTGTATGCCCGGAGGAAGTTGTTGACCACCCGGGAACAACTCGCTCTGGGTCATCATCATGTCTCGCCTCTACCTTGAATCCCATTGTCGTGTGTGTTAAATTACTGATGAAAGATGACGGCTTTCCTCAAACACACAGCCGTGGTTTTTTTTTAGTCGGCGTTTTTATTTGCCGAAATGCCACAATACAATCCATGCATGCTATATTAAAAGTCTACTGAAATGAGACTTTCTTATTTAAACGGGGATAGCAGCTCCATTCTATGTGTCATACTTGATCATTTTGCGATTTTGCCATATTTTTGCTGAAAGGATTAAGTAGAGAACATCGACGATAAAGTTCGCAACTTTTGGTCGCTAATAAAAAAGCCTTGCCTGTACCGGAAGTAGCAGACGATGTGCGCGTGACGTCACGGGTTGTGGAGCTCCTCACATCTGAATATTGTTTACAATCATGGCCACCAGCAGCTAGAGCGATTCGGACAGAGAAAGCGACAATTCCCCCATTAATTATAAGCGAGGATGAAAGATTCGTGGATGAGGATAATGAGAGTGAAGGAGTAAAAAATAAATAGATAAAATAAAAGGCGAGGGCAGTGGGAGCGATTCAGATGTTATTAGACACATTTACTAGGATAATTCAGGAAAATCCCTTATCTGCTTATTGTGTTGCTAGTGTTTTAGTGAGAGTAGAAGCATTTGAGTCTCACCTTAAAACTCATTTGTATACTCTAGCCTTTAAATAGACTCCTTTTTTAGACCAGTTGATCTGCCGTTTCCTTTCTTTTTTCTCCTATGTCCCACTCTCCCTTGTGGAGGGGGTCCGGTCCGATCCGGTGGCCATGTACTGCTTGCCTGTGTATCGGCTGGGGACATCTCTGCGCTGCTGATCCGCCTCTGCTTGGGATTTTTTCCTGCTGGCTCCGCTGTGAACGGGACTCTCGCTGCTGTGTTGGATCCGCTTTGGACTGGACTCTCGCGACTGTGTTGGATCCATTATGGATTGAACTTTCACAGTATCATGTTAGACCCGCTCGACATCCATTGCTTTCCTCCTCTCCAAGGTTCTCATAGTCATCATTGTCACCGACGTCCCACTGGGTGTGAGTTTTCCTTGCCCTTATGTGGGCCTACCGAGGATGTCGTAGTGGTTTGTGCAGCCCTTTGAGACACTAGTGATTTAGGGCTATATAAGTAAACATTGATTAATGATTGATTGATTATTTGGTACCTGAAAGTAGGAGGGGTGTGGCCACGGGTGTGGTGACCGCCAGTGTCTCTGAGGGAAGCCACGTTTCTCGACGAGGCAAAGCGAAGGCAGCCGTTGGGGCCAGGCTGAGCTTTTTTTTCCCCCTCCTCCACGGTGGAAGCATCCCACGTTCGGGGGCGGCCGGTCAGAGGAGGCAAGAGAGTCCGTAGCTGCCTCTTTGACAGGTGCACGAAGAACAATGCAAGCCATCCGCTCATGTCTACGTTAAGAGCCCACTTATTACCACCATTTTCTCACCGAAACCTGCCGTTTGACATGTTGTAGGAAACCATGTTTGCTTGACCGCTCTGTTCCATAGTAAAGCTTCACTGCCATCAAGGAAACACCGGCTGTGTTTGTGTTGCTAAAGGCAGCCGCAATACACCGCTTCACACCTACATCATTCTTCTTTGACGTCTCCATTATTAATTTAACAAATTGCAAAAGATTCAGCAACACAGATGTCCAGAATACTGTGGAATTATGCGATTAAAGCAGACGACTTATAGCTGGGATCGGGGCTGGAACAACATGTCCGCTACAATCCGTGGCGTCATCATACCGCGACGTTTTCAACAGGATACTTTGCGCGAAATTTAAAATTGCAATTTAGTAAACTAAAAAGGCCGTATTGGCATGTGTTGCAATGTTAATATTTCATCATTGATATATAAACTATCAGACTGCGTGGTCGGTAGTAGCGGCTTTCAGTAGGCCTTTATCATGCGGTCTTTTTAAAAATGCATGCATCCTGACCGATGATGCAAATTAGACGAACGTGAAAATAATACCATGTCGTAGGATCTGACACTGCTTTGTCCATTCTGTTTGCATTTATTTATTCTTGTAAAACGCTAATGCAATGCCACACAGATATAAATAGTCAGCTAAACAATTGGAGAAGTCTTTAAAAATATCTGACTGATGGACAAATGAATAGAAATAGGCCAGATGAATAAATAAACACTCAATCAGCATGCTAAATCTAACTCTAACCTACATTATAGTACGGCAACAGAATAGCTAGCAGAATAGAAGGCGGAGGATTGTTTGATTGATTGATTGATTGATACTTTTATTAGTAGATTGCAGAGTTCAGTACATATTCCGTACAATTGACCACTAAATGGTAACACCCGAATAAGTTTTTCAACTTGTTTAAGTCAGGGTCCACGTTAATCAATTCATGGTATCTAGGAAACTAAACCTTTTGATTTAATATTTGCTAGTTGAACTTTACAGATCACAAAAAAGGTAAATTCGGATCGCTAACGTTGTTAGCATAAATGAATGGACTTTAACATAGAGGAAATTAGCATCACGGCTAACGGAGAAATATTTTCGATGAGAGGTGGTGGTACATAAACCTAGCTAGCTAGAGATATTGGCCCCGAAATCATTTAACAAGTACAAGAACAGCTAGCTAGCTTGAGTGGAAGTCTGCTGGAGTAGTCTACAGTCATACAGTAACAAAACAACTACACCTCTATTCAACTTAAATACCATAGATCAAATATATTTACCCCAGTATTATCATCAAAACTTACCTGACTGGAGTGTGTAGCATGCTGGGAATGATCTGTGCATGTGATGGAGGAATGCACAGTGCAGGGATGAAATTCTACTGAATTTGCATTTAATCAGGTTGCATTAGCTAATAATCATGCTGCAAGATCTAGCATGTTGCATTCAATGTGTATTCCCATTATTTTTCCATTAATTCCCATGGAAAGTTTCTTAGTTTCTCAGTTACTTACTTGCATTATTATACATATTTTATTAGTGGTTAAATAGACGTCAAGATAATGTTGATATTGTTTATCGGCAATAATTTGTAGGTCAATATAACGTCAAGTAAAACCTAAAGACTGCTATATCTTTAATATTTGTTCCTGTCTCACTGTGAAATGTAACACCAATGTTTTTGAATGATTATTTTGTCAACAACTGTGCATCTTTGGTTGTGGGCACACATAACCGTTCAATGTAAAACAGGTGAAACATTAGGGAAGAACTGCCGAAAACTGGCAGAAAAAGTGAGAATATATACAATACGTAAAAGACCGGAAGAAGGTAAAAGAATAAAAATTAGGGAAGAACTGCCGAAAACTGGCAGAAAAAGTGAGAATATATACAATACGTAAAAGACCGGAAGAAGGTAAAAGATTAAATCAAAGCCAGTACTCGATATACTTGATATCTCATGGGTTTGTCTCTGTGCAATATAGAAAATGACCATATCGTGATATACGAGTATAAGTTCTCACGCAGTTGCTTTTAGCTGCTGGCATTACACTACATGCTCTTCTCACTCTTTCATGTCTCTCCTTTTCACAGAGACATAAAACAAGCGCACCTTTTTACATACCTCAAATACGTATACGCCCTCACTGAGCAGGGAGTGGAAAAACGAGAGTAAGAAGGTGAGACTCTGGTAACAAATGAAGGAAGAATTAATTCCAAGGAAAAACAGCAGGTGGTCCATCGTCTGGCAGTGGTTTGGCTTCAAGCGGGAAGATGTTGAACAGACAAACGTAATATGTCAAGTGTGCGGCAAAAGCGTTGCCACAAAAAGTAGCATTACTGCTAATTTGTAGCATCCTTTCAAAAGTCACCCGCTAGTGAATGAAGAGTGCTTGAAACTCCGCATGTCAACATCTCCGCTCAGTGCCACACCAACAAAATGCCAAAGCAACCATTTCCACATCAACACCATATGAAAAAAATTGTCAACAACAGAAAGAGATAATGTCATACCACATAGCGATGGACATACACTATTTGATTTCCTATTATGCAGCTCATTTTTATTTGACAGTTATCGAAATATCTTGTGTGACATCATGCACAAAAATGCACTTTATATGTCTTAAACTATTGTAGTGGCGTTCTGAACAATAAATGCACTTTAATTTAATGTCGTTTTGATATGTCATCTTAGTGACATCATGCACAAAAGTGCACTTTATATGTTTTAAACTATTGTAGTGGCGTTCTGAACAATAAATGCACTTTAATTTAATGTCGTTTTGATATGTCATCTTAGTGACATCATGCACAAAAGTGCACTAATAGCTTGTTTTGAAATGTCTCTGACAATCTTGCACTGTCTGTTTTGGAAATGACATGAATGTTTGTGCCACTGCTTAATAACTGTTTAACAAACACAGTTTTGCTAAATTGACTTAGTTGGGATTTAAAATGATCATATATTAATGCAGTATGAACAACCTCGTTTTAATGTCACACATAGAATCATCATATTGTTGTGATTATATGCATCAAGTGTTCATTCAAGGCTAAGGCAAAATATGGAGATATATATCGTGTATCGTGACATGGCCTAAAAATATCGAGATATTAAAAAAAGCCCACACCGCCCAGCCCTATTTCATTGACACATTTAACGTTGCATTTCTCAAAATGTCTTGCATTAGCTTGTATTACGCAAGTTGAGATTGCAGGTGCGTGCAGTTTGGTTCCTCTCAGACCAGGTGGCCTGACCTAAAGGAAGCCTGCGAGCTATTTCGAAACAGTGCTTGCTTAGTCATAGGAAATAACAAGGATCAAAGTCTCACTATAAACAGCAATAAAGCCTAATCTAAAAAAATCAAGTCATTAAAAAAAACGTAACGCGATACCCTACTGTTAACTGGGTGCAATTTTCATTTTGTCTTCTGAGAACTTTAACCGGGAAGGATTATATAAAATGAGCAGGAGGTCCTCACTGAGCTCACTATAAACAAACATGGCCTTGATTGTGTGGAACTTCTTCACAGTTTCAGAGGAAGATAAATCTGTTTTCAGTTTGCTGGGGATGTTTTTGATCAGGCAGCATAATTCTGTGAGTGAGATCGGCCGATCACATGCATTAACTACATTTTTCAAAGTATTTATTGTGAGTGCTATTGACGGTTTAACAATAACAGCACAATATTTAAACTGGTTTATTATTCTCTTTTATTACGCGCAATTGTTTGACAAAACAAAGTCAATAGTAGTCCTCGTTTGGAGGAAGTATGTAGGAAGGCAAGATTAGGCTCTTTACCTCCCAATTACTGATTTAAATAAAGTACCCCATGTGTTTCCACCAAAAAGTTCTTCAGGATCCATTCAGAGCTCCTGCCAGCTAGGTGGGACTTTATAGGGGTTATTAGTTATTTATTGTCGGTACCAATATCGATCTTGAAAAGCTCATCTGAAATTGATATCAGTTTGGAAAAAGGATATTAGCATCCCTAAAAATGTGACTGGTTCATATATCTTAAATGAAAAACTGTAAAGTTTTAAATCCAAATTAAAATGTGTACCTTCAACTGACTCAGCAGTACTATTTTCTAAACCGGGTTCTATAATTCAAACCCTCACAGTTGTGTATGGAATATGTCAGTGGTTCTCAAATGGGGGTACGCGTACCCCTGGGGGTACTTGAAGGTATAAAAAGAAGTTTAGGTACATGGTATTCCAGAGGTACAGACACGAAGAAGGGCTTTGATATTGGGTTTCTTGTGTTACAAAAGAGTTAGGGGCTGCCCATTGAGGCACTGGTACTGCTGTTTTTTTTTTGTTTGTTTTTTCATGATACTATTTCCATGAGCACTTGTGGTAACGGTGAGGTTATGTATGTGTGTAGTGTGCATATGTATGTATATATTTATCATTTATTTATATACAAGTTCATTAAGTTTGTACATAGAGTGAACAAGGAAGTTCGAGCTCAGAGGAATTTATGATTTAAAGAAAAGGGGTGGGATTAAATAAGTGTATACTTCTTCTCACTCCTTTTCAGATATGTAAATAAAGAAAAAAAAAGTCGAATGCTCATTTGTTTTTGTTTTGTTTTTTTATTCTACATTGTTTTCATTTTTGTTATAATAGCCGTTAAGGCTATAGCACTGTATTGCTCTTGTTTTGTTTTTGTTTTTTGCATGTTTGAAATAAAAATATATCAATCAATCAATCAATCAATCAATACCAAGGGGTACCTGAGATTTTTTTTAAATATTCTAAAAAATAGCAACAATTCAAAAATCCTGTATAAATATATCTATTGAATAATACTTCAACAAAATATGAATGTAAGTTCATAAACTGTGAAAAGAAATGCAACAATGCAATATTCAGTGTTGACAGCTAGATTTTTTGTGGACATGTTCCATAAATATTGATGTCAAAGACTTATTTTTTGGTGAATAAAAATGTTTAGAATTAAGTCGATGAATCCAGATGGATCTCTATTACAATCCCCAAAGAGGGAACTTTAAGTTGATGATTACTTCTATGTGTAGAAATCTTTATTTATAATTGAATCACTTGTTTATTTTTCAACAAGTTTTTAGTAATTTTTATATCTTTTTTTCCAGATAGTTCAAGAAAGACCACTACAAATGAGCAATATTTTGCACTGTTAGACAATTTATTGAATCAGAAACTGATTTAAATGTAACTTAGATATTGGGTTACACTATGTAAAAGCGCTTTGAGTCACTAGAGAAAAGCGCTATATAAATATAATTCACTTCACTTCACATAGTGCTGTATTTTACTTCTTTATCTCTTTCTTTTAACCAAAAATGCTTTGCTCTGATTAGGGGGGACTTGAATTAAAAAAATGTTCACAGGGGGTACATCACTAAAAAAAAAGGTTGAGAACCACTGAAATATGTCTCCAGTTCAGGTTAACTTAGTTGAACAGGATTAACAACTCTTATTACCCCAGGCAAGTAATTACTGTGCGGGGAGCAGCTGCTCCAAAGCTAACCGTTTATCAAATCCAATCTTCAAAACACAACCCACACAAACAATGATCAAAGATAATTACAGCAACAGAATTATGTTAGATGAACTCTACATCGGTCAATGGGTCTCACAACATGCATCAACCAATTTCAAAACAATATTACAGTAATTAAAACATATCCCGCTTATTTAGCTAAAGGCATGCAAGTGCTATTTAAGAAAAAAAGGAACATTGAGAAGAAAAAGAGGAACGTTTCTATCAGCACAATCCCTGAAAGAACATTTTGAAAAATCAAGACTACATTTCCTGCATCTTTAAACTATATTTTAGCTTTAGATTAGTAACATGTAAAATTATATGGGCCGCATGCAAAGAACTCAGAAAATGTTTCTTAATTGGCAACTCTATCCTTTGGCCACGCCCCCTCAAGTACCGTATTTTTCGGACTATTAGGCGCAATTAAAATGTTTTAAATATCTCAAAAATCGACAGTGCGCCTTATAACCCGGTGTGCCTAATGTACGGCATAATTCTGGTTGTGCTTACTGACCTCGAATAAATGTTATTTGGCACATGGTGTAATGATAAGTGTGACCAGTAGATGGCAGTCATACATTAGAGATATGTGTAGACTGCAATATGATGGCAGTAAACAACACCAAAACTTTAAATGTTCCATTGAGAATATAGAACATTACACACGGCGCTCAAAAATCTGTCAAATGTTTTTTAGTAGGACTTTGGTAAGCTATGAAGCTGCACCGCTTGATGGATTGTCGGCTCATTAAACATATGAGAATAATTATGGCGTGTGTATATAAAAGGACCACAAAATGGCACCTATTAACAGAAATATGTACCCCGCCTACCGCCCGAATGCGGCTAAGTTAGGCTCTAGCACCCCCCGCGACCCCAAAAGGGACAAGCGGTAAAAAATGGATGGATGGATTATTTGGTGTTTTATCTCGCAATATTAGGCAAAACCAACTTGTTCTTACCTTCTGGTACATGCTGATGTGTATTTGGGATCTGCATTAGTCCTGAAAATGTGCACGCGTCCGCAACCGTAGTCTGTGATGACACCGTAGTCATAAAACAGATTTTTATATAAAATTAAATATATATATATATATACACACACACACACACACATACATACATACACACATACATATATATATATATATATACATATATATATATACACACACACACACACACACACATATATATGTGTATATATATATATATATATATATACATACACACACATATATATATAAATATATATATATATATATATATATATACACATGTATATATATATATATATAAACACATACATACATACATATATATACATATATATATATACACACACACACACATACATATATATATAAATATATATACACACATATATACGGTATATATATATATATATATATATATATATAAATATACACATATATACACATATATATATACACATACATACATACACACACATATATATATATATATATATATATATATATATATATATATATATATATATATATATATATATTATATATATATAATATTTTTAATCGTTTCAGAAGTTACAAATAAGAATCACAATTAATTCTAAAATATATATATTTTTTGAGGCCCCTACTACTCAGCCACTTAGTAAAACATGCTTTTAATCTTATTATTACAAAAGTCAACATTGTCTAATGCATAATAACAAATGCAAAATAAAGGAACTTCCCGGCTTTTCCCTGATGGCTCCCATTTTAATATGTTTATGAGCAAGGGTGAGCAGGTACTCAAGAAACACAGCTGTCACTTGGACTATTACGACGTCAGAACATCAATAAACATCCCCCACACACTCAGGAGAAGCTACCGATGCTCCAAATGTATCTCTGAAAGCGTGAGAAAACGCACATCGGCAATAGATTTATGCAGCAACCAATCGTAACATTAGAAAAACCTTAGGCTTACATTTCAAAGAAAAACGTTTAGAAAAATAAGAGTCTCTGCATAAACCTGCATGGACTGGTACCGACACAAATGTGGCACAAAATGTATCTAATATCAAATGACAGTATGGAGAAATGACTCCTGTGTAATAAAGGTATGTAGTCTGATTTTATGTACAAACCCCAAAACCAGTGAAGTTGGCGGTTGTGTAAATGGTAAATAAAAACAGAATACAATGATTTGCAAATCCTGTTCAACATATATTTAATTGAATAGACTGCAAAGACAAGATATTTAATGTTCCAACTGGAAAACCTTGTTATTTTTTGCAAATATTAGCTCATTTGGAATTTGATGCCTGCAACATGTCTCAAAAAAAGCTGGCACGAGTGGCAAAAAAGACTGAACATCTCACAAGTGAACAGGTTAATTGGGAACAGGTGGGTGCCATGACTGGGTATATAAGCAGCTTCCATGAAACGCTCAGTCATTCACAAACAAGGACGGGGCGAGGGTCACCACTTTGTGAAAAAATGAGCTAGCAAATTGTTGAACAGTTTAAGAACAACATTTCTCAACAAGCTATAGCAAGGCATTTAAGGATTTCACCATCTAAGGTCTGTAATATCGTCAAAAGGTTCAGAGAATACGGAGAAATCACTACAAGTAAGCGATGATATTACCAACTTTCGATCCCTCAGGTGGTACTGCATCATAAGCCGACATCAGTGTGTAAAGGATATCAGCACTACCATCAGGAACACTTCAGAAAACCACTGTCAGTAACCACAGTTTGTCGCTACATCTGTAAGTGCAAGTCAAAACTCTACCATGCAAAGTGAAAATCATTTATCAACAACACCCACAAACGCCGGCGGCTTTGTTGGGTCCGTGCTTATCTACGATAGACTGATGCAACGTGGAAAAGTGTTCTGTGGTCTGACGAGTCCACATTTCAAATTGTTTTTGGAAACTGTGGACACCGTGTCCTCCCAACCAAAGAAAAAAGAACCATCCAGAGTTCAAATGCCAGCATCCGTGATGGTATGGGGGTGTATTAGTACCCAAGGCATGGGTATCTTACACATCTGTGAAGGCACCATTAATGCTGAAAGGGTACATACAAGTTTTGGAGCAAAATATGTTGGCATCCAAGCAACGTTATCATGGACGCCCCTGCTTATTTCAACAAGACAATGCCAAGCCATGTGTTACAACAGCGTGGCTTCATAGTAAAAGAGTACGGGTATTTTCCTGGCCCGCCTGTAGTCCAGACCTATCTCCCATTAAAAATGTGTGGTGCATTATGAAGCCTAAAATACAACAACGTAAACCCCGGACTGTTGAACAACTTAAGCTGTACATCAAGCAAGAATGGGAAAGAATTCCACCTGAAAATCTTCAAAAATGTGTCTGCTCAGTTCCCAAACGTTTACTGAGTGTAGTTAAAAGAAAAGGCCATGTAACACAGTGGTAAAAATGCACCTGTGCCCACTTTTTTGCAATGTGTTGCTGCCATTAAATTCTAAGTTAATGATTATTTGCAAAAAAAAAAAAGTTTCTTTCAGTTCAAATC
>NC_084623.1:7317755-7327755 GCF_033978795.1 Nerophis ophidion | reverse complement strand
ATATATATATATATATATATTTTTTTTTTTTTTTTTTTTTTTTTTTCCCCTTAGCCTCAGTCTCTGCACCCCCTCTCCAGGGCCAAGGCTAAGACCGATTTTTTAAAAATGTTATTTTAATCTTCTATTTTTTTCTCCCATTCCCCCCTTGTTTACCTGTATCTCATCTTTTTTGTAAGGGGCGCTGGAAGCCGGCAGACCCGTCAGCGATCCTGTTCTGTCTCCCTGTAATGTTTGTCTAAACTTGAATGGGATTGTGCTGAAAATTTTAATTTTCCTGAAGGAACTCTCCTGACGGAATAAATAAAGTACTATCTAATCTAATCTAATCTAATCCAATATATATATACATGTATATATATATATATATATATATATATATATATATATATTCCTAATTATATATATGTATATACATATATATATACTGTGTATATATATATTCCTAATTATATATATGTATATATATATATATATATATATATATATATATATATATATATATATATATATATGTATATCCATCCATTTCTACCGCTTATTCCCTTTGGGGTTGCGGGGGGCGCTGGTGCCTATATCAGATGTATATATATATATATATATATATGTATATATATATATATATATATATATATATATATATACAGAAGTTTGTACACACCTTTTCCTCCTTCAATGGGTTTTCTTTATTTTCATGACAACTTACATTGTAGATTGTCACTGAAGGCATCAAACTATGAATGAACACATGTGGAGTTATGATCAGTGTGTGAATGTGTGTGTGAATGGGTGAATGTGGAAATAGTGTCAAAGCGCTTTGAGTTCCATAAAAAGGTAGAAAAGTGCTATAAGCATAACCCTTTTTTTTTTTTACCATGTACTTAACAAAAAAAGGTGAAATAACTGAAAACATGTTTTATATTCTAGTTTCTTCAAAATAGCCAGCATTCTCTCTGATTACTGCTTTGCACACTCTTGGCATTCTCTGGATGAGCTTCAAGCACACCTGTGAAGTGAAAACCAAATCAGGTGACTACCTCTTGAAGCTCATCGAGAGAATGCCGAGAGTGTGCAAAGCAGAAATCAGAGGAAAGGGTGGCTATTTTGAAGAAACTAGGTTATAAAACCTGTTATCTGTTTTTTTTCACCTTTTTTCTTTTGTTAAGTACATAACTCCACATGTGTTCATTCATTATTTTGATGCATTCAGTGACAATCTACAATGTAAATAGTCATGAAAATAAAGCTATACATATATATATATATATATATATATATATATGTATATATAGTATGTTAAATGTTTTTTAATGCAATAACATTATGGCAATTAATATTAAATGAGGTGTACTGTAATACCAAGGAGTGACCATTTGAGAGCAATCCTATGCTTTCCTGTGCGCCTCCAAGTGTTGCCACCGATGTATTTTAATTGCGTTCAGGTAACACGAGAGCTTTGCAGGGGCTGCTGGCCTGTTGTGTAAGGGTTGGTAGTTTGAATACAGTGGGGGGTCATTAAAGCTTTTCTCAGACTGTTGGCCACGTGAGATATTGTTGCAGGAAACAGTCTTCCTGCTGCTTGCTCTTCCAGCCAAACAATGTGACTATTAGTGAAGCGGTTCGCTGCCCGACCATTGGTATTTATGTCCCTTTCATCCTGATTTTGTATGGGTCCTTTGAAATAATGAAACTACAAATATACATGTATGTGTATATGTATATGTGGATGTTTGTTTTGGGATTTTCTGAAGACATGTTCCTGCTATAACATGCACACAAATGTATGTATGTAATAAAAGTGTTTAATTATGCATGAGAAGGCACATTATGCCCCGAGGGTTTATACTTGAGGGGCCTTTGAGGACAAATGTGTGCACTAAAGCGGGAACTTGGTGTCATTTGCATGCAAGCATTTTCGATACATGCTTTGTTTTACTGCCAATTGAAGTTTTAAACGTGCGTTTACGATATAATGCAGAGCATTCATGTAACTAGTCATGTAAGAGTAACTAGTAAATGCCAGTTTGACTTTATCACAGGTGTCAAACTCAGTTTACAAAGCCTGGAAGTAGTGCGCCTCAATAAAGTAGCTAATCCTCCTCCTCAATAAAGTAGCTAATCCTCCTAAATAGATTAATTTGATACAAAAAAGCTTTGGTTTGCATTTTTAGTTTGAGTCTAATTAATCTCCCCGGGACCAAACTAGAGAAAAACCCAAAATGTTAAAAAAAAAAAAAAAATCTATATATTGTATTGGTTTTGAAAATGAAAAATATTACAAAAAATGGAAGCCACATTCTTTTTTTTTGTGTGCGGGCCTCAAGGGAAAAAGTGAAGGAAAACTTGACATATTCATAATCATGTTGCGGCTTGAGCAGCCCTTTGAGACACTCGGGATTTTATATATATATATATATATATATATATATATATATATATATATATATATATATATATATATATATATATGTATATATATATATATATATATATATATATATCCATCCATCTTCTTCCGTTTATCCGAGGTCGGGTCGCGGGGGCAGCAGCCTAAGCAGCGAAGCCCAGACTTTCCTCTCCCCAGCCACTTCGTCTAGCTCTTCCCAGGGGATCCCAAGGCGTTCCCAGGCCAGCCGGGAGACATAGTCTTCTCAACGTGTCCTGGGTCTTCCCCGTGGCCTCCTACCGGTTGGACGTGCCTTAAACACCTCCCTAGGGAGGCGTTCGGGTGGCATCCTGACCAGATGCCCGAACCACCTCATCTGGCTCCTCTATATATATATATATATATATATATATGTATATATATATATATATATATATATATATATATATATATATATATATATATATATATATACACATATATGTAGATGTGTGAAAAATCACAACACTACTTCATCTCTACAGAACTGTTTCATGAGGGGTTCCCTCAATGATTGAGGGAACCCCTCATGAAACAGTTCTGTGCAGATGAAGTAGTCTTGTGATTTTTCCCACACCTACATATTGCGCTCTACCACGGTATCGAGCACTATTCTCTGGATAATCCAATCAAGACATATATTTACATATATATATATATATATATATATATATATATATATATATATATATATATAGTCTATGAATAGTGGACTGGAATCCCACTATTATGTTGGATCTACTATGGACTGGACTCTCACTCTATTATGTTGGATCCACTATGGACTGGACTCTCACTATTATGTTAGATCTACTATGGACTGGACCCTCACACTATTATGTTAGATCCACTATGGACTGGACTCTCACTATTATATTAGATCTACTATGGACTGGACTCTCACACTATTATGTTAGATCCACTATGGACTGGACTCTCACTATTATGTTAGATCCACTATGGACTGGAATCCCACTATTATGTTAAATCCACTATGGACTGGACTCCCACTATTATGTTAGATCCACTATGGACTGGACTTTCACACTATTATGTTTGATCCACTATGGACTGGACTCCCACTATTATGTTAGATCCACTATGGACTGGACTCCCACTATTATGTTAGATCCACTATGGACTGGACTCCCACTATTATGTTAGATCCACTATGGACTGGACTCTCACACTATTATGTTAGATCCACTATGGACTGGACTCCCACTATTATGTTAGATCCACTATGGACTGGACACTCCCTATTATGTTAAATCCACTATGGACTGGACTCTCACTATTATGTTAGATCCACTATGGACTGGACTCTCACTATTATGTTAGATCCGCTATGGACTGGACTCTCACTATTATGTTAGATCCACTATGGACTGGACTCTCACTATTATGTTAGATCCACTATGGACTGGACTCTCACTATTATGTTAGATCCATTATGGACTGGACTCTCACTATTATGTTAGATCTACTCGACGTTCATTGCACCTGTCCCCAATGGACGGTCCCCACATCTGAGGTCTCTTCCTCGCCTTATCATTGTTATCCTTGAGTTTTTCCTTGCCCTGATGTGGGATCTGAGCCCAGGATGTCTTTGTGGCTTGTGCAGCCCTTTGAAACACTCGTGATTAATGGTTATATAAGTAAACACTGATTGATTGATATAGTCTGAATATGTTATTGAATAACCTATCGAACCTGAAACCATAACCAAACTTGTAAACATAGCAAAAAGTGTGTGTCGGGGGCAGTGATGTCAGGTTTAGAAAGGGGGGGGGACGGGGGCTTTCGGCCTTTTCTGTACAGGGTCTCAGAATTTGGAGCTGCGCCCCTGCTGGTGCAAATAATCGCAGGATTTTCTCCCCCGACTTTGATGCATTCTGACAGGAGACGAAGGTTTGGTGAAATTTTCACCTGAGACCGGGTCCAACCCCGGCTGCGAGGCAGTCAAGGCCTTATTATGCTAATCCCGAGTCATCCGGGAACATTTCCAACTGGAAAAAAACAACAAAAAAAACGTCCTCTGGTTTTTATCCGGTTTCTCCGTAAGAGCCCACAAATATCCGCCGAGCATCCGACTTGATGGAGGCACTTCACACTTGTAAAGAAATGGAAATGCTCCTCCATTGGATCGCTGAAAGGACCCCGGCCGACTCTGCATTGCACAGCAGCCATTTGACGGCTCCATTCTTCCCCGACTCTTTTGTTGCCCGCTTCCTTTATAGCCTCCGACTTGAACATCCCTCTGTCGCCGGTCCAAGCGGGAAAAAAAGCCCGCAGACGTACTAATTTGTGTGTCAATTTGGCTTTGTCTCCACACCGAACAATTCATAGCGGATAATATATGGTGTGTGAAGCCGACAAAGAGGTGCTCTGCCCATCTGCGTCCTGGGATTGTATAATCCTTGTTCTTGATGGAACGTATTAACTACCAGTTCAACGTTTTTGCGGAAAAAATCCTAAAAACACGAGCAGTTCTAAAGCAAACTTGTACACACATTGTCAAATCCTTGCATAGTTAATTTAAAGTACCACTGATTGTCACACACACACTTTGTGTGGTGAAATTTGTCCTCTGCACTTGACTTATCCCCTTTGTCACCCCCTGGGAGGTGAGGGGAGCAGTGAGCAGCAGCGGTGGACGCGCCCGGGAATCACTTTTGGTGATTTAACCCCCAATTCCAACCTTTGACGCGGAGTGCCAAGTAGGGAGGTAATGGGTTCTATTTTTATAGTCTTTAGTAGGACTCGACCAGGGTTTGAACTCACAACCTGCCGATCTTAGTGCGGACACTCTAACCTCTAGGCCACTGAGTAGGTTGAAAGTACCAGTAACAAGTTGCCTCTATATAATGATTGATCCAGAACCGTATGTTTTTGAGCCCGAATACAAAGAGGATGAAGAATAAGTTGGGGTCTTTGAACTCACATTCTACTGATGTCTGGGCGGACACTCTAACCCAGGGGTAGGGAACCTATGGCTCTAGAGCCAGATGTGGCTCTTTTGATGACTGCACCTGGGTCTCAGATAAATCTTAGCTGACATTGCTTAACACGGTGAGTAATGAATAATTCCGCTGGTAATAACGTTCAAAATATAAAACATTCTCATGCATTTCAGTCCATCCATCTGGTTTTCTACCGCACCTGTTCAAAAAGTCGCATTAATGGTAAGAAGTATTTTATTTGTTAGTTAGCTTGAGAATAACAATGTTATTAAAAAGAATAAGAAACTTATTATATCTAAAATGTTGGTCTCACTTAAAAATGCACGCATTTAGTTGTATTCAGTCTTAAAATAAATATTATATGGCTCTCACGGAAATACTTTTTAAAATATTTGGCTTGTATGGCTCTCTCAGCCCAAAAGGTTCCCGACCCCTGCTCTAACCACTAGACCACCAGGTTGCACTGGTATTTCCAATTGACATTGAAAGTACCAGTAACAAATTGCCTCTATACAGAAGCTATTATCATTTATATCTGATTCATGACACCTAAAGACTTCCAATACTTGCGGATGAATAGATATGATCAACATCTCTCGGATAACGACGTAGAGGAGGAACCACAGATCCCTTCCCCATTAACAGCAAAGTAAATCAAGCAGATTTTGTGAGAGCTAACAATGATTGATCCAGAACCGTATGTTTTTGAGCCCGAACACAAAGAGGATGAACAATAAGTTGGGGTCTTTGAACTCACAAACTACCGATGTCTGGGCGGACACTCTAACCACTAGGCCACCAGGTTGTACTGGTATTTCCAATTGACATTGAAAGTACCAGTAACAAGTTGCCTCTATACAGAAGCTATTATCATTTATATCTGATTCATGACACCTAAAGACTTTCAATACTTGCGGATGAATAGATATGATCAAAATCTCTCGGATAACGACGTAGAGGAGGAACCACAGATCCCTTACCCATTAACAGCAAAGCAAATCAAGCAGATTTTGTGAGAACTAACAATGATTGATCCAGAACCGTATGTTTTTGAGCCCGAACACAAAGAGGATGAACAATAAGTTGGGGTCTTTGAACTCACAAACTACCGATGTCTGGGCGGACAGTCTAACCACTAGGCCACCAGGTTGTACTGGTATTTTCAATGGACATTGAAAGTACCAGTAACAAGTTGCCTCTATACATAAGCTATTATCATTTATATCTTATTCATGACACCTAAAGACTTCCAATACTTGCGGATGAATAGATATGATCAAAAACTCATGGATAATGAGCAAGCCAGTCAGGTGGTCGCGCGACTTAGAGGAGGAACCACAGATCCCTTACCCATTAACAGCAAAGTAAATCAAACAGATTTTGTGAGAGCTAACAATGATTGATCCAGAACCGTATGTTTTTGAGCCCGAACACAATGAGGATGAACAATAAGTTAGGGCCTTTGAACACACAATCTACCAATCTCAGGGCGGACACTCTAACCACTAGGCCACTGATTGGTGGTACTGGTTGAAAGTACCACTAACAAGTTGCCTCTATACAGAAGCTATTATCATATATATCAGATTCATGACACCTAAAGACTCCGAAAACTTGCGGATAAATTGATATGATCAAAATAGTATCAATCTCACGGATAATGAGAAAGCCAGTCACATGGTCGCACGACGTAGAGGAGGAACCACAGATCCCTTCCGCATCAACAGCAGTGTGAATCTGGCAGACTTTGTGAGAGCCAAAAACAATTGATCCAGAACCTTATATTTTTGAGCCCGAACACAAAGAGGATGAACAGTAATTTGGGGTATTTGAACTCACAACTTACCGATCTCAGGGCGGGCACTCCAACCACTAGGCCGCTGAGTAAGTGGTTGAAAGTACCAGTAACAAGTTGCCTCTATACAGAAGCTATTATCATACATATAAAACCTTATGTTTTTGAGGCCGAACACAAAGAGGATGAACAATAAGTTTTAAAAAGCCGAGTGAGGGATGCAGTTTCATTGTGACACGATAGCATCCGCAGCATTTGCTAGGTGCTAAACATACAAACTAACCATAATAAACCAAAATAAAACAATCCCTTAGGCAATATTGCGCTTTCGCTAGGATGCCGACTAACGGAACGCTCACGTAATCCTGTTTGGATGAAGAATCAATCGCAATTTTCACAAAGGGTTAAAAAAAAAAATCCTACAGGAAGCGTCTTTCGGGGTCTTTTTAGCCATCTCGGGGACGTGAAAGTGGACCAGTATCTCGGACCATGGTCACACTTGTCTACTAGCAGGTGAGAGATGCATAAATTCCAATCAATCAATCAATCAATCAATCAATGTTTACTTATATGGCCTTAAATTACGAGTGTCTCAACGGGCTGCACAAGCCACACTGACATCCTCGGTTCAGAGCCCACATCAGGGCAAGGAAAAACTCAACCCAGCGGGATGACAATGAGAAAATGAACCGCCAATAAAACAAGAAAATTTGGCTTGACAAGACTTTTGAAAATAAGTAAAATTAGCTAACCTCAATAAAGCCCAAAATACCTTAAAATAAGTACATTCTCACTAATAACAAGTGCACTTTTCTTTTGGTACACCCTGGACAAGTCGCCACCTCCTCACGAATATAGCTGAGATAGTCTCCAGCACCCCCCTGCGACCCCAAAGGGAATAAGCGGTAGAAAATGGATGGATGGATAGTGCCATTAACCTGACCTAATGATATGCACTCGGCATTACAGCGGTATAGCTCGGTTGGTAGAGTGGCCGTGCCAGCAACTTGGGGGTTGCAGGTTCGATTCCCGCTTCCGCCATCCTAGTCACTGCCGTTGTGTCCTTGGGCAAGACACTTTACCCACGTGCTCCCAGTGCCACCCACACTGGTTTAAATGTAACTTAGATATTGGGTTTCACTATGTAAAGTGCTTTGAGTCATTGGAGAAAAGTGCTATATAAATATAATTCATTTCATTTCTTGAAACCAGCAAACTTATACTGAAAAGTAGTTTATTGTTCTTAATAGAAAGCCAACAAGGCAACCGCTTGTTACTCTCGGAGTCTCGTAGCCGCTCTGGCTAATCATATGGTCTAAAAATGCATTTTCCCATCGACAACATGACATCATCGTGCCAAGTGCGTGCTCTTTCATTCGCATATGTACAGCCCCGCCCCCGGCCAAAATTCTTTTAATTGTAATTTGGAAGAATTTATCTGAATGTGCATTGAATATTTCTGTTCAAAATTGTTTGAAATGTTTAAATATTGACTTTGTTAAGTAGTTTACTGTACTGTGCCGACTGTACTAATATATGAGTGCGTGTTTTCTATTGTTTCATTGGAAATAAAACTGCAAAGTCCATTAGGCTGTCATCTGTTTTTATTTATGAGACACAATTGTGTCGAAGGGCTTCACGGTGGCAGAGGGGTTAGTGCGTCTGCCTCACAATACGAAGGTCCTGCAGTCCTGGGTTCAAATCCAGGCTCGGGATCTTTCTGTGTGGAGTTTGCATGTTCTCCCCGTGAATGCGTGGGTTCCCTCCGGGTACTCCGGCTTCCTCCCACTTCCAAAGACATGCACCTGGGGATAGGTTGATTGGCAACACTAAATTGGCCCTAGTGTGTGAATGTGAGTGTGAATGTTGTCTGTCTATCTGTGTTGGCCCTGCGATGAGGTGGCGACTTGTCCAGGGTGTACCCCGCCTTCCGCCCGATTGTAGCTGAGATAGGCGCCAGCGCCCCCCGCGACCCCGAAAGGGAATAAGCGGTAGAAAATGGATGGATGGAATTGTGTCGAAATCATGATTATTTTTCATGCTTGAAATAAGGAATTATTACTTTGAAAAAGTAGTTTTATGCTTGTGAGTGTTGATGACACGGCCTTGTAACATTTGATATTCTAGTTTCAAGCATGAGTTACTCAATATAAGTCATCAAATCTCAGCAACAGGCTGTAATATCTTACTGAGATCATTTAGGACCAAAACACTTAAAACAAGTAAAACACTCTAACATAAAACCTGCTTAGTGAGGAGAATTATCTTATCAGACAGAAAATAAGCAAATATCAGCCTTATTTGAGATATTTGAAAAAAAAAAATACATATTTACATAGGGAGGATATATATATGTATATATATATATACATGTATATATATATATATGTGTGTGTGTGTGTGTATATATGTGTGTGTGTGTGTGTGTATATACAAAACGGAAATGCTGATTATCGGTCCTGCTAGACACCGACCTCTATTTAATAATACAACTTTAAAATTTGACAACCAAATAATAAAACAAGGTGACTGTAAAAAATCTGGGTATTATTTTCGACCCAACTCTCTCCTTTGAGTCACACATTAAAAGCGTTACTAAAACGGCCTTCTTTCATCTCCGTAATATCGCTAAAATTCGCTCCATTTTGTCCACTAAAGACGTCGAGATCATTATCCATGCGTTTGTTACGTCTCGTCTCGATTACAGTAACGTATTATTTTCGGGTCTCCCCATGTCTAGCATTAAGAGATTACAGTTGGTACAAAATGCGGCTGCTAGACTTTTGACAAGAACAAGAAAGTTTGATCATATTACGC
>NC_084623.1:7207755-7312755 GCF_033978795.1 Nerophis ophidion | reverse complement strand
TACAGTAAATTTATACATATACACATTGTACATATATATACATATAAATATATATATACATATATATATATATATACATATATATACATATATCCATCCATCCATTTTCTACCGCTTATTCCCTTTCGGGGTTGCGGGGGGCGCTGGCGCCTATCTCAGCTACAATCGGGCGGAAGGCAGGGTACACCCTGGACAAGTCGCCACCTCATCGCAGGGCCTATATACATATATATATATATATATATATATATATATATATATATATATATATATATATATATATATATATATATATATATGTATATATGTATATATATACATACACTCACACACATATTTGTATCCATCATCATAACAGATATATGATACATCACGACAAAATGTTTTTAAAAAATGTATTTTGTTAAACGCAAGTTGAGTAGAAAAATAATTCAAAATCTTCAGTGATATGAAAAATAGATATCAATATGAAATAGACAAAGGAAGACTGTCAAAATAATCAAAGCACAAACATCAGCATTACAAAAAAACAGGGGCTTATACATGACGTCATGTTGATGTTCAGAAGTCCAGGGTCTTTGAATGCATCTCGCTTGTCGTGACTGTGATGATGAGGAAGTGTTGTGTTGTTGTTGAGGCCAGCGCTGCGGAAAAAATGTGTGTGTGGTGACGAAACCGAGGACTGTTGTTGACCTTTTCTTTTTTAGGGTCGGATAGGATGGACATGATTAGTAATGTTCTTGTTGTTGTTGAAGGGAAATGAATGTGCCGCCGTATGCATAAAATGAGCAAAATATGTAAATATCACATGTTATTATGAATGTAACGGATACTACATTACATATTTAAAGTGTGTATATGAAATGTTGATGAATGTTTTTTAGACCGCTTTATAGCTGGACTAGAGCGACTCACATTACCTCCATTGTTAGCTAATATTTCCTATCTTTGAGCTGGTGAACTGCTGCATCGCCTCTGAGCCGGTGAAAGTTAGTTCCAGATTCTAAATCATGTCTGGTTGGTCAACTATGACATTCAACTTAAACCTGGTGATGGTGGAAAATCATTAAAAGACTCTCGTTTGCTGCAAAATATTTCTTCATCTAAACAGGACATCCCAGTGAGAGCAGACATTGTCCGGTAAGTGATTGTTTTATTTTGTTGATAGTTTGTATATCTTGTTTAGCACTTAGCAATACTAATACAAGTTACTTAGTGTTTCACTAAAGCTGCATCTGCTTAGCACAAAGCTTCTAAAACTTGTAGATCATCCTCTCTATACTCAGGCTCAAAAATATAAGGTTCTGGATCAATATTGGTGCCAAAGTAGTCTTTGTTGTCTCTCATGAAGTCTGCCGTGTATGGTAATGTTGTTGTTGTTGAAGGGGAATTAATGTGCCACCGTATGTTTTTAAAAATGGGCAAAATATATAAATATCACATGTTGTTATGAATGTAACGGATACTACATTACATATGTATTTACAGTGTGTGTATGAAATATTGGATGATGTTTTTTGGAACGCTTTATAGGCGTAATAGAGCGACTCACATTACCTCCATTGTTAGCTAATATTTGCTATCATAGAGCAAGATACTTCTTCATCTAAACAGGACATTCCAGTGAGAGCAGCAAGTGATTGTTTAATTATGTTGATAGTTTGTATATTTTGTTTAGCACTTAGCAATACTTATACAAGACGCTTAGTGTTTGACAATAGCTGCATCTGTTCAGCACAAAACTTCTAAAACTTGTAGATCATCCTCCTTATACTCAGGCTCAAAAATATAAAGTTATGGATAGTAATTTGGCCCATAGTAGCCTTTGTTGTCTCTCGTGAAGTCTGCCGTGATTAGTAATGTTGTTGTTGTGGAAGGGAAATTAAAGTGCTGCCGAATGCTTTTTTAAAATGAGCAAAATATGTAAATATCACATGTTGTTATGAATGTAACGGATACTACATTACATATATATTTACAGCTTGTATATAAAATGCTGATAGCTCTTTTTTAGAATACGAGAGTGACTCACATTACCTCCATTGTTAGCTAGCCTTTGCTATCTCAGAGCTGGTGAGCTGCTGCATCGCCTCTGAGCCGGTGAAAGTTAATTCCAGATTCTAAATCATGTCTGATTGTTCAACTATGACATTCAACTTAAACCTGGTGATAGTGGAAAAACATGAAAAGACTCTCGTTTGCTGCAAAATATTTCTTCATCTAAACAGGAAATCCCAGTGAGAGCAGACATTGTCCGGTAACTGATTGTTTTATTTTGTTGATAGTTTGTATATCTTGTTTAGCACTTAGCAATACTAATACAAGATACTTAGTGTTTCACTAAAGCTGCATCTGTTTAGCACAAAGCTTCTAAAACTTGTAGATCATCCTCTTTATGCTCAGGCTCAAAAATATAAGGTTCTGGATCATCATTGGTCCCAAAGTAGTCTTTGTTGTCTCTCATGAAGTCTGCCGTGTATGGTAATGTTGTTGTTGTTGAAGGGGAATCAATGTGCCACCGTATGTTTTTAAAAATGAGCAAAATATATAAATATCACATGTTGTTATGAATGTAACGGATAGTACATTACATATGTATTTACAGCGTGTATGTGAAATGTTGGGTGATGTTTTTTAGAACGCTTTATAGGCATAATAGAGCAACTCACATTAGCTTCATTGTTAGCTAATAATTGCTATCACAGAGCTGGTAAGCTGCTGCATCGCCTCTGAGCTGGTGAAAGGTCATTTAAGATCCTAAATCATGTCTCTCACCTGAATAGTAGAATGTTGTGGTCATAAACCGAGAAGTTGGTCAACTTTGACCTCCAACTTGAATCTGGTGATGGTGGAAAAACATGTAAAGACTTTCGTTTGCTGCAAGATAATTCTTCATCTAAACAGGACAGTCCAGTGAGAGCAGACATGGTCCAGCAAGTGATTATTTAATTATGTTGATAGTTTGTATATCTTGTTTAGCACTTAGCAATACTTATACAAGACGCTTAGTGTTTGACAAAAGCTGCATCTGTTTAGCACAAAGCTTCTAAAATTTGTAGATCATCCTCCTTATGCTCAGGCTCAAAAATATAAAGTTATGGATAATAATTTGTCCCAAAGTAGTCTTTGTTGTCTCTCGTGAAGTCTGCCGTGATTAGTAAGGTTGTTGTTGTTGAAGGGAAAATAAAGTGTCGCCGTATGCTTTTTTAAAATGAGCAAAATATGTAAATATCACATGTTGTTATGAATGTAACGGATACTACATTACATATGTATTTACAGCTTGTATATAAAATGCTGATGGCTCTTTTTTAGAATACTTTAAGCTGGACGAGAGTGACTCACATTACCTCCATTGTTAGCTAGCCTTTGCTATCTCAGAGCTGGTGAGCTGCTGCATCGCCTCTGAGCCGGTGAAAGTTAATTCCAGATTCTAAATCATGTCTGATTGTTCAACTATGACATTCAACTTAAACCTGGTGGTAGTGGAAAAACATGAAAAGACTCTCGTTTGCTGCAAAATATTTCTTCATCTAAACAGGAAATCCCAGTGAGAGCAGACATTGTCCGGTAACTGATTGTTTTATTTTGTTGATAGTTTGTATATCTTGTTTAGCACTTAGCAATACTAATACAAGATACCTAGTGTTTCACTAAAACTGCATCTGCTTAGCACACAGCTTCTAAAACTTGTAGATCATCCTCCTTATACTCAGGCTCAAAAATATAAAGTTATGGATAGTAATTTGTCCCATAGTAGTCTTTGTTGTCTCTCGTGTAGTCTGCCGTGATTAGTAATGTTGTTGAAGGGAAATTAATGTGCCGCGGGATGTTTTTTTTAAATGACCAAAATATGTAAATATCACATGTTGTTATGAATGTAACGGATACTACATTACATATGTATTTACAGCTCTTATATAAAATGCTGATGGCTCTTTTTTAGAATACTTTATAGCTGGACGAGAGCGACTAATATTTCCTATCTTGGAGCTGGTGAATGGCTGCATCGCCTCTGAACCGGTGAAAGTTAATTCCAGATTCTAAATCAGTTCTGATTGTTCAACTATGACATTCAACTTAAACCTGGTGATGGTGGAAAAAGATGAAAAGACTCTCGTTTGCTGCAAAATATTTCTTTATCTAAACAGGACATCCCAGTGAGAGCAGACATTGTGATTGTTTTATTTTGTTGATAGTTTGTATATCTTGTTTAGCACTTAGCAATACTAATACAAGATACTTAGTCTTTCACTAAAGCTGCATCTGCTTAGCAAAAAGCTTCTAAAACTTGTAGATCATCCTCCTTATACTCAGGCTCAAAAAATATAAAGTTATGGATAGTAATTTGTCCCAAAGCAGTCTTTGTTGTCTCTCATGTAGTCTGCCGTGATTAGTAATGTTGTTGAAGGGAAATTAATGTGCCGCCGGATGTTTTTTTTAAATGACCAAAATATGTAAATATCACATGTTGTTATGAATGTAACGGATACTACATTACATACATATTTACAGTGTGTATATGAAATGTTGATGGATGTTTTTTAGAACGCTTTATAGGCGTCATAGAGCGACTCACATTAACTTCATTGTTAGCTGACTCTTGCTTGTGTTTATTTACGAGTTAGAATGCATCAAATAATACAAAGACGTGTTCTAGTCTCACATAAGGATTGTGTAAAATGAAAAAAAAATAAATGGTGCAGTTCCCCTTCAAGGCTACACTTGTAATTGCTAAATAACCGCCAGAGGATGTGCAAAGTACCTTACAAACTGTAATGAGGGATTTCAATCAAAGGGCGAGGAGCCTCGGGGAGTCGTGCTCTCGCTCTTGCAAGAGTTTGCCAATCCTGTGACGACTGGCCACACCAGAGCGGGCGTCTGAAAGCCGACCTGCACAGCGAGACATGCAAATGTCTTTGAAACGTGAGAGCGGCGATGGCGCCTGTCAACTCATGTGCGTCATTGATTTTGTTGCTTGTTAGCTTTTTAAGGTTTCCAAAAATAAATAAAAATAAAAACTGGCGATTTGACGTGACGGTTTGATTAAAAAGCTTTTTTTTTTTCAACTTAAACCGGGTGATGGTGGGAAAACATAAAGAGTCTCATTTGCTGCACTTAAAAAGATATATATTCTTCATCCAAACAGGACATCCCAGTGAGAACAGACATTGTCCAGTAAGTGATTGTTTTATTTTGTTGATAGTACGTATATCTTGTTTAGCACTTAGCAATACTAATAATAGATACTTAGTGTTTCACTAAAGCTGCATCTGTTCAGCACACAGCTTATAAAACTTGCAGATCATCCTCCTTATACTCAGGCTCAAAAATATAAGGTTCTGGATCATCATTGGTCCCAAAGTAGTCTTTGTTGTCTCTCATGAAGTCTGCCGTGTACGGTAATGTTATTGTTGTTGAAGGGGAATTAATGTACCACCGTATGTTTTTAAAAATGAGTAAAATATATAAATATCACATGTTGTTATGAATGTAACGGATACTACATTACATATGTATTTACAGCGTGTATATGAAATGTTGGATGATGTTTTTTATAACGCTTTATAGGCGTAATAGAGCGACTCACATTAGCTTCATTGTTAGTTAATATTTGCTATCGTAGAGCTGGTAAGCTGCTGCATCGCCTCTGAGCTGGTGAAAGGTAATTTAAGATCCTAAATCATGTCTCTCACCTGAATAATAGAAGGTTGTGGTCATAAACCGAGAAGTTGGGCAACTTTCACCTCCAACTTAAACCTGGTGATGGTGGAAAAACATGTAAAGACTTTCGTTTGCTGCACGATACTTCTTCATCTAAACAGGACATTCCAGTGAGAGCAGACATGGTCCAGTAAGTGATTGTTTAATTATGTTGATAGTTTGTATATCTTGTTTAGCACTTAGCAATACTGATACATGATACTTAGTGTGTCACTAAAGCTGCATCTGTTTAGCACACAGCTTCTAAAACTTGTAGATCATCCTCCTTATACTCAGGCTCAAAAATACAAGGTTCTGGATCATCATTGGTCCCAAAGTAGTCTTTGTTGTCTCTCATGAAGTCTGCCGTGTATGGTAATGTTGTTGTTGTTGAAGGGGAATTAATGTGCCACCGTATGTTTTTAAAAATGAGCAAAATATATAAATATCACATGTTGTTATGAATGTAACGGATACTACATTACATATGTATTTACAGCGTGTGTATGAAATGTTGGATGATGTTTTTTAGAACGCTTTATAGGCGTAATAGAGCGACTCACATTAGCTTCATTGTTAGCTAATATTTGCTATCATAGAGCTGGTAAGCTGCTGCATCGCCTCTGAGCTGGTGAAAGGTAATTTAAGATCCTAAATCATGTCTCTCACCTGAATAATAGAAGGTTGTGGTCATAAACCGAGAAGTTGGTCAACTTTCACCTCCAACTTAAACCTGGTGATGGTGGAAAAACATGTAAAGACTTTCGTTTGCTGCAAGATAATTCTTCATCTACACAGGACATTCCAGTGAGAGCAGACATGGTCCAGTAAGTGATTGTTTAATTATGTTGATAGTTTGTATATCTTGTTTAGCACTTAGCAATACTGATACATGATGCTTAGTGTTTCACTAAAGCTGCATCTGTTTAGCACACAGCTTCTAAAACTTGTAGATCATCCTCCTTATACTCAGGCTCAAAAATATAAAGTTATGGATAGTAATTTGTCCCAAAGTAGTCTTTGTTGTCTCTCATGAAGTCTGCCGTGTATGGTAATGTTGTTGTTGTTGAAGGGGAATTTTTAAAAATGAGCAAAATATATAAATATCACATGTTGTTATGAATGTAACGGATACTACATTACATATGTATTTACAGCGTGTATATGAAATGTTGGCTGATGTTTTTTAGAACGCTTTATAGGCGTAATAGAGCGACTCACATTAGCTTCATTGTCAGCTAATATTTGCTATTCGCAAAACTCAATTTTGTACAAAACCCCAGAACGAGCGAAGATGGCACGTTGTGTGAATGGTGAATAAAAACAATATACAATGATTTTTCAACTTATATTCAATTGAATGGACTGCAATGACAAGATACTTATCGGAGTTGAAGTTAAAAAGTGGCTTTGGAGCAATCAAAGCTGCTCACACGGTCAATAAGGTGGCCACTCTGTTTGATACATCAACTTAATGTGCATTTTATTTATCCATAAGATATTTTTTTGTTGTAAATTGTGAAGTGTGTCTGTTAAAATCACGTTTGTTTTTACAAATGATGACAGATGTGAACAAGAGCGTGTATTGTCTTTGTGTGATGATGGTTGTATTTAGGTAGCCGCGGACTGCAGATGGAAATAAGATAATTAGCTATAACCTGGTACAGAACATATCTATCTTTGAAGCTTAATGTTTCGGTGCATCGTCCCTTCAAATAAAGACCATTTTTTATAAATAAATATAAACGGGTTGTACTTGTATAGCGCTTTTCTACCTTCAAGGTACTCAAAGCGCTTTGACACTACTTCCACATTCACCCATTCACACACACATTCACACACTGATGGAGGGAGCTGCCATGCAAGGCGCCAACCAGCACCCATCAGGAGCAAGGGTGAAGTGTCTTGCTCAGGACACAACGGATGTGACGAGGTTGGTACTAGGTGGGATTTGAACCAGTGACCCTCGGGTTGCGCACGGCCACTCTCCCACTGCGCCACGCCGTCCCTAATTAAACATTAAACACACAAACATGTACGTACGTACACACACATACATATAGACATACATACATACATAAACACACACACACACAAACACAGACATACACACATTCATACATACACACACACACAAAAACAAACATAGATACACACACACATTTATACACACATCCACACACACACAGACATACACACATTCATACGTACACACACACAAAAACAAACAGATACACACACACACATTTATACACACATCCACACACAGATA
Source organism: Nerophis ophidion (assembly GCF_033978795.1). Lineage (NCBI taxonomy): Eukaryota > Metazoa > Chordata > Actinopteri > Syngnathiformes > Syngnathidae > Nerophis > Nerophis ophidion. Next base: position 7,304,780 of record NC_084623.1, on the reverse strand, counting down.
CACACACATACAAACACAGGTACGTACGTATGTATATACATACACACACACATACATACACACATACATACGCAGACACACACACAAACAAACACACACACGTACACACTCAAACATACGTAAACACATACATACATACATACATACACGTACATACATACACGTACACACACAAACATTGATACATACACACGTACATACACGCACACATACATACACACATACATACGCAGACACACACACAAACAAACACACACACGTACACACACAAACAAACTTAAACACATACATACATACACGTACATACATACACGTACACACACAAACATTGATACATACACACGTACATACACGCACACACATTAAACACATACACAAACGTACATACACACACAAACATACATACATACGTACACACACACAAACAGACGTACACACGCATATATTAACTCATTTGGAATTTGATGCCTGCGACGTGTTTCGAAAAGAGCTGGCACAAGTGGCAAAAAAGACTGTGAAAGTTGGAGGAATGCTCATCAAAACACTTATTTGGAACATCCCACAGGTGACCAGGCTAATTGGGAACAGGTGCGTGCCGTGATTGGGTGTGAAAGCAGCTACCTTGAAATGCTCAGTTGTTCACAAACAAGGACGGGGCGAGAGTCACCAATTTGTCAACAAATGCGACAGCAAATTGTTTAAGAACAACGTTTCTCTAGCAGCTATTGCAAGTAATTTAGTGATCATTTATCATCGCGAAGTTCAGAGAATCTTTAGAAATCACTCCACAAAAGCCATGATATTACGCAGCTTGGATGCCTCAGGCGGTACTGCATCAAAAAGTGACATCGTAAATCCCATAGGGGTGATGAAAGAATGGTCAAAGCCTGAGAGCTGCGGCCTGCCACCATGGCCCCGCACTCCCTCCCTTCTATTGTTAGATATCTCGAGATGTACGTTGTAATATGTAAATGTTCTTTGCTCTGGAGGTTTTTGTCCCACTCCAGACTGGGCCCCCTTAGGAGCCCAGTCTAGAATGTATCTGTTTTACTCATCCTTCCACCATTTTTACCCATCTTTTATGGGGCGCCTTGTGGCGACCCATCAGCGTTCCTGTTCTGTGACTCTGTACACGGTTTTTTTGTCTAATCTTGAACGGGTTTGTGTTGAAAACAAAGTTTTGTTGTACTTTTGCAATGACAACAAAGAACTTATCCTATCCTATCCTATCGTATCCTATCCTATCCTATCCTATCCTATCCTATCCTATCTTAGCCTATTAGTGTGTAAAGGATATCACCACATGGGCTCAGGAACACTTCCGGACCGAAGACGAAATGAACCATCCGGAATGTTCTAGGCGTAAAATTGAAAATCCAGCATCTGTGATGGTATGGGGGTGTATTAGTGCCCAAGGCATGGCTAACCGACACATCTGGGAAGGCATCATTAATTTTGAAAGGTACATACAAGAAAAATCACTCCACGTAAGCGACGATATTACCGACCTTTAATCCCTCAGGCGGTACTGCATCAAAAAGCGACATCACTGTGTAAAGGAAATCACCACATGGGCTCAGGAACACTTCAGAAAACCACTGTCAGTAACTACAGTTGGTTGCTACATCTGCGAGTTCGAGTTAAAACTCTACTATGCAAAGCCAAAGCCATTTATCAACAACACCCAGAAAAGCCGCCGGCTTCGCTGGGCCCCAAGCTCATCTCAAATGGACTGATGCAAAGTGGAAAAGCGTTCTGTGGTCCGACAAGTCCACTTTTTGGAAACTGTGGACGTGGTGTCCTCAGGAACAAAGAGGCAAAGAACCATCCGGATTGTTCTAGGCGCAAAGTTGAAAAGCCAGCATCTGTGATGGTTTGGGGGTGTAAGAGTGCCCAAGGCATGGGTAACTTACACATCTGTGAAGGCACCATTAATGCTGAAAGGTACATACAGGAAAAATCACTGCACGTAAGAGACAATATTACCGACCTTTGATCCCTCAGGCGGTACTGCATCAAAAAGCGACATCGCTGTGTAAAGGATATCACCACATGGGCTCAGGAACACTTCAGAAAACCACTGTCGGTAACTACAGTTGGTTGCTACAGCTGCGAGTTCAAGTTAAAACTCTACTATGCAAAGCCAAAGCCATTTATCAACAACACCCAGAAAAGCCGCCGGCTTCGCTGGGCCCCGAGCTCATCTCAAATGGACTGATGCAAAGTGGAAGAGCGTTCTGTGGGCTGACAAGTCCACTTTTTGGAAACTGTGGACGTGGTGTTCTCAGGAACAAAGAGGCAAAGAACCATCTGGATTGTTCTAGGCGCAAAGTTGAAAAGCCAGCATCTGTGATGGTATGGGGGTGTAAGAGTGCCCAAGGCATGGGTAACTTACACATCTGTGAAGGCACCATTAATGCTGAAAGGTACATACAGGAAAAATCACTGCACGTAAGAGACAATATTACCGACCTTTGAACCCTCAGGCGGTACTGCATCAAAAAGCGACATCACTGTGTAAAGGATATCAACACATGGGCTCAGGAACACTTCAGAATACCACTGTCAGTAACTACAGTTGGTTGCTACATCTGCGAGTTCGAGTTAAAACTCTACTATGCAAAGCCAAAGCCATTTATCAACAACACCCAGAAAAGCCGCTGGCTTCGCTGGGCCCCGAGCTCATCTAAAATGGACTGATGCAAAGTGGAAAAGCTTTCTGTGGTCTGACAAGTCCACTTTTTGGAAACTGTGGACGTGGTGTCCTCAGGAACAAAGAGGCAAAGAACCATCCGGATTGTTCTAGGCGCAAAGTTGAAAAGCCAGCATCTGTGATGGTTTGGGGGTGTAAGAGTGCCCAAGGTATGGGTAACTTACACATCTGTGAAGGCACCATTAATGCTGAAAGGTACATACAGGAAAAATCACTGCACGTAAGAGACAATATTACCGACCTTTGATCCCTCAGGTGGTACAGCATCAAAAAGCGACATCGCTGTGTGAAGGATATCACCACATGGGCTCAGGAACACTTCAGAAAACCACTGTCAGTAACTACAGTTGGTTGCTACATCTGCGAGTTCGAGTTAAAACTCTACTATGCAAAGCCAAAGCCATTTATCAACAACACCCAGAAAAGCCGCCGGGTTCGCTGGGCCCCGAGCTCATCTCAAATGGACTGATGCAAAGTGGAAGAGCGTTCTGTGGTCCGACAAGTCCATTTTTTGGAAACTGTGGACGTGGTGTCCTCAGGAACAAAGAGGCAAAGAACCATCCGGATTGTTCTAGGCGCAAAGTTGAAAAGCCAGCATCTGTGATGGTTTAGGGGTGTAAGAGTGCCCAAGGCATGGGTAACTTACACATCTGTGAAGGCACCATTAATGCTGAAAGGTAGATACAGGTTTTGGAGCGACGTATGTTGCCATCCTAGCACTGTTATCACGGACGCCCCTGCTTATTTCAGCGAGACGATACCAATTTGCAAAGAAAGAAAAAATTAAATTTCTCAGTTGGAACATTAAATGTCAATTCAATTGAATATAAGGACTTGCAAATCATCGTATTCTGTTTTTGTTTACCATTTAAACAACGTCCTATCATGTAAAAAAAAAAAAAAGAGACATAATTTACAGCTGTGTTTCAAAATAGCAGCAGTGAGGTGTCACGCAACCCCTGGGAAGGAAGCCGTTGCACAAGGCTGCAGTCGTGCGTGAATAATAACAAGTCACACTAAGTCAGCAAGGCAGACTTTTGCTACCTTGTGCACAGGCTGTGTTGTTTGGTGGACTTTTTGAAGTATTTACCTACCTGCTCGGTGGCCTAGTGGTTAGAGCACGGGTCACCAACGTAAGGACCACTCGAACCCAGTCGCACAAATTTGAACTGGAGCAAAGTATTGGCAACCTGCCTTCACAGCCAGAAGAACTGAAAGACACAGGGTACTTGAAAGTTTGAGGTGCAATAAAACCTTCTGGAACGTTCCGATCTGGATCCTGTCTGTGGTGATGAGCAGTCAAAAGGCATTTGACATCTGTGTAAAGTTCAAAGTTAAGTTTAAGTACCAATGATTGTCTCACACACACTAGGTGTGGTGATATGTGTAATTCATCCCTTTGTTCACCCCCTGGGAGGTGAGGGGAGCAGTGAGCAGCAGCGGTGGCCACGCCCAGGAGTAATTTTGGGTGATTTAACGCCCAATTACAACACTTCATGCTAAGTGTCAAGCAGGGAGGCAATGGGTCTCATTTTTATCGTCTTTGGTATGACTCGGCTGGGGTTTGAACTCACGACATCTCAGGGCGGACACTCTAACCCACCAGGTCGCCCGTAAGGACCAGATGAGTCGCCCGCTGGCCTGTTCTAAAAATAGCTCAAATAGCAGCACTTACCAGTGAGCTGCCTCTAATTTTTAAATTTCATTTATTTATTAGCAAGCTGGTCTCGCTTTGCTCGACATTTTTAATTCTAAGAGAGACAAAACTCTAATAGAATTTGAAAATCCTAGAAAATATTTTAAAGACTTGCTCTTCACTTGTTTAAATTAATGCATTTTTTTTCTTTTGCTTCTTATAACTTTCAGAAAGACAATTTTTTTGCCTCACAATGCGAAGATCCTGCAGTCTTGGGCTCAAATCCAGGCTTGGGATCTTTCTGTGTGGAGTTTGCATGTGTTGGCCCTGCGATGAGGTGGCGACTTGTCCAGGGTGTACCCCGCCTTCCGCCCGATTGTAGCTGAGATAGGCGCCAGCGACCCCGAAAGGGAATAAGCGGTAGAAAAATGGATGGATGGAATTTTAGAGAAAAAATACAACCTTAAAAATGATTTTAGGATTAGCGACTTGTCCAGGGTGTACCCCGCCTTCCGCCCGATTGTAGCTGAGATAGGCGCCAGCGACCCCGAAAGGGAATAAGCGGTAGAAAAATGGATGGATGGAATTTTAGAGAAAAAACACAACCTTAAAAATGATTTTAGGATTGGCGACTTGTCCAGGGTGTACCCCGCCTTCCGCCCGATTGTAGCTGAGATAGGCGCCAGCGACCCCGAAAGGGAATAAGCGGTAGGAAAATGGATGGATGGAATTTTAGAGAAAAAATACAACCTTAAAAATGATTTTAGGATTTTTAAACACATATTTTTACCTTTTAAATTCCTTCCTCTTCTTTCCTGACAATTTAAATCAATGTTAAGTATTTTTTTATTGTAAAGAATAATAAATACATTCTAATTTAATTCTTCATTTTAGTTTCTGTTTTTTTTCGATGAAGAATATTTGTGAAATATTTCTTCAAACTTATTATGATTAAAATTCAAAAAAATTATTTTGGCAAATCCAAAAAATCTGTAGAATCAAATTTAAATCTTATTTCAAAGTATTTTGAATTTCTTTAAAAATTTTTGTTCAGGAACATCTAGAAGAAATAATGATTTGTCTTTGTTAGAAATATAGCCTGGTCCAATTTGTTATATATTCTAACAAAGCGTAGATTGGATTTTAACTTATTTAAAACATGTCATCAAAATTCTAAAATTAATCCTAATCAGGAAAAATGACTAATGATGTTCCATAAATCCATTCATCCATCCATCATTTTCCGCTTATCCGAGGTCGGGTCGCGGGGGCAGCAGCCTAAGCAGGGAAACCCAGACTTCCCTCTCCCCAGCCACTTCTTCTAGATCTTCCCGGGGGATCCCGAGGCGTTCCCAGGCCAGCCGGGAGACATAGTCTTCCCAACGTGTCCTGGGTCTTCCCCGTGGCCTCCTACCGGTCTGACGTGCCCTAAACACCTCCCTAGGGAGGCGTTCGGGTGGCATCCTGACCGAATGCCCGAACCACCTCATCTGGCTCCTCTCCATAAATAATTGTTTGAATTTTTTCAAAAAGACTCGAATGAGTTAGTTTTTCTCTTCATATTTTTCGGTAGAATTTTGAATTTTAAAGAGTCGAAATTGAAGATAAACGGCTTCAAAATTTAAATTTTTTCATGTTTTCTCCTCTTTTAAACCGTTCAATTAAGTGGTTTTTTCATCATTTATTCTCTACAAAAAAACCTTCCGTAAAAGGAAAAAAAATGTACGGCGGAATGATAGACAGAAATACCCATTTTTTATATATATATAGATTTTTTTATTTTTATTATTATTTTTTATTATTATTTTTTTTATTTAATAAATGTTTTTATTGAATTTGACAGGTATTACAATGTACAATAGAACAGTCAACACATTTCCCCCTTTTTTCCCCACCCACTTCCAAGAACAGCAACCCAACCCAAACCCCATACACACATAAGCCCCCATCCCCCCAGGTCCTACATAAGTTAAAGCAGGGGTGCCCACACTTTTTCTGCAGGCTAGCTACTTTTCAATTGACCAACTCGAGGGGATCTACCTCACTTATATATATCATTTATATTTATTTATTTATGAAAGAGACATTTTTGTAAACAAGTTAAATGTGTTTAATGATAATACAAGCATGTGTAACACATATAGATGTCTTTCTTTCACGAAGACAAGAATATAAGTTGGTGTATTACCTGATTCTGATGACTTGCATTGATTGGAATCAGACAGTAATGATGATAACGCCCACATTTTCAAATGGAGGAGACAAAAAGTTGTCCTTTCTGTACAATACCACATGAAAGTGGTTGGTTTTTGGCATCTAATTCATCCAGCTTCCATACACTTTACAAGAAAAACATTGGCGGCAAATTCCGTAGCTTGCTTGATTGACATTCACGGCACCCGAGGGTCTTGTGAGATGACGCTGGCTGCTGCCAGTTCATTATTATGAAAAAATGACCGAGAGGAAGGCGAGAAACACTTTTTATTTCAACAGACTTTCGCGCCGTCCCTTCCGTCAAAACTCTAAAGGCCGACTGCACATTTCCTATCTTCACAATAAAAGCCCTGCTTCATGCTGCCTGCGCTAACAAAATAAGAGTCTCGGAAAGCTTGTGCACGCCAGCTTTCTGAGGGATCGCTTGTGCACGCCAGTTTTCCGAGACTCTGTATTTAGTTAGCGCAGGCAGCATGAAGCAGGGCTTTTATTGTGAAGATAGGAAATGTGCAGTCGGCCTTTAGAGTTTTGACGGAAGGTACGGCGCGAGAGTCTGTTGAAATAAAAAGTGTTTCTCGCCTTCCTCTCGGTCATATTTTCATAATAATGATCTTGCAGCAGCCAGCGTCATCTCACAAGACCCTCCGGTACCGTGAATGTCATTTAAGTGACGTCTTGGTGAAGATTGATGATCACTCATTTTTAGGTCTATTTTTTTTTAAAAAGCCTGGCTGGAGATGGACTGACACACCCCCCGCGGTCGACTGGTAGCTCGCCATCGACGTAATGGGCACCCCTGAGTTAAAGGTACAGTCACAAATGGAAAATAATTAGTACATCACTTTCTTCTCAACATAGGCAGATAGTAAATATACACCAGGAATAAATATTAAAAAAAATAAATAAAAAGAAGCTGGTTTATGAAAGGTGAAAGGTAAATTGAGCAAATTAGCTATTTCTGGCAATTTATTTAAGTGTGTATCAAACTGGTAGCCCTTTGCATGAATCAGCACCCAAGAAGTAGCTCTTGGTTTCAAAAAGGTTGCTGACCCCTGTCTTAGAGGTTCAAGGCCCAAGCAGCAGGGCCATCGAAACTTTTTTGCCGGATTTTTCTAGTACTATAAATTCATTTTAAATGATGTAAAAATCCACCATGCATCAACTGTTCCGTACATTGACTACAAAAATGTTTTAATGCATTTCAGAGGCTTATCAAGGTGGTAATCTAACGTGTTTGGTGTCCTCAGTTGCACTCCTGAGGAGAAGAACAGGGACAATCTTCAGTCCTTTGTATTGGTATGTAGTGTTATCAACTCTGTATTGGTATGTTCTGTTATCAACTCTGTATTGGTATGTTCTGTTATCAACACTTGCACCGTTATCAGCCTGTTAGCACAACTCCTGCATTTCATCCGCGGCCTCCGTAATTCACACTATTTTATCTTCCACACTTGGCCACCCTTGAAATAGTCCAGCTTTTTTTTTTTTGTACGAGTGTCCTCAAATACTCCGAATCTTGCCACCTCGACAAATGTATCTATTTCTATTTAGATCAGGGGTCAGCAACCTTTTTGAAAGCAAGAGCTACTTCTTGGGTACTGATTAATGCAAAGGGCTACCAGTTTGATACACACTTAAATAAATTGCCAGAAATAGCCAATTTGCTTAATTTACCTTTAACCTTCCTCTTGTGTTAGCTTTCTGTTAGCATCTCTTATGTTAACGGGTCGGTTTTGACCCATGTTTTAAATCAGCTGTAAAATACACTAAAAACAATGATCTATCATCCAATTTGTTTCTCATCTCTTGGTTACCTCGTTAGGCTTCCTTATCCTTGAAAATATTGGTTTTAATATTTTTGGTTTGGGCCATTGGGCCTTTTTTTTGTCAGTATACCCCTCGATTTCAATTTTTAAAAATGGTAAAACGAACCTCAAGAGAATCATATTCATAAAAAAAAGGTTGTTGTGTTACCTAACTATTACTAAGGGGTATTAGAACACATCTCTTAAATAAATGTGTTTTATTTATTTTTTCATTTTAAGACTTTTAACTATAGTAACATCTATGGTGTTACGGGTCAATTTCGACCCATATATATTTACTTCAAGAAAAAGGCTAAAAAGTATTTTTTTCAGCAACAGAAATCCAACATCAAACAAACAACAACCAATCAAGCAAATGAAACCAAGAGAAATAGATTACTAGTTCCAAAACTAATAAAAAAACAAAATCAGAGTGGCAAAAAGTGACACTTTTAGTGTCCGTCTTTTGTTTGTTTTGTACAGGATAACAAGGTAAAATGAGAATCCACTAAAGCTCACATGACTGGGAGAGGAGCTGGTTGTCAGTGTGCTCAGTTTTGGCTCTTATCATTGCTTTATCATCTTATTTTTATAACCGGGTCGAAACCGACCCTAACAACACCAAGGGCATAATTTCTACCAGAGCATTTTATAATTTAGTGAAAAAAATTAAAATGTTTTATTTTGTTGACAAAGAGGTTCCTGACAAAGTCAAAAAGCTTTGATGCGAAAAATAAATGTATGTGGTGTTTTTATGCATTTAAAAACTAAAACGGGTCGGTGCCGACCCTAACACAAGACGAAGGTTAATAAATAAATCAATATATATTTTATACGTATTAAAAATGGGTATTTCTGTCTGTCATTCCATAGTACATTTTTTTTCATTTTACGGAAGGTTTTTTGTACAGAATAAATGATGAAAAAAACACTTAAATGAGCGGTTTAAAAAAGTAGAAATCATGGAAAAAAATAAAATAAAACGTTTAAACATATTTTATCTTCAATTTCTACTCTTTAAAATTCAACCGAAAAAAAGAAGAGAAAAACTAGCTAATTTGAATCTTTTGGAAAGTATTTTTTCCTGATTAAGATTAATTTTAGAATTTTGATGACATGTTTTAAATAGGTTAAAATCCAATCTGCATTTTGTTAGAAAATATAACAAATTGGACCAAGCTATATTTCTAACAAAGACATCATTATTTCTTCTAGATTTTCCAAGACAAAAATTTTAAAAGAAATTCCAAAGACTTTGAAATAAGATTTAAATTTGATTCTAAAGATTTTCTAGATTTGCCTGAACATTTTTATTTTATTTTAATCATAATAAGTTTGAAGAAATATTTCACTAATTTTCTTCGTCGAAAAAACAGAAGCTAAAATGAAGAATTAAATTAAAATGCATTTATTATCCTTTACAATAAAAAATATATATATACATGTGTATATATATATATATATATATATATATATATATATATATATATATATATATATATATATATATATATATATATATATACACACCTATACCTACATATAAATATAAATATATGTATGTATATGTATATGCATAGAAATTCTGCAGATTTTCAGGGAATGCCGATATATGGGTGTGACGGTCTCTTGCCGTCGTCGTGCGGGTTCCACGGACCATCAAGGAAGGACAATGCTGAGCAGGTTTGACTCTTGTTTATTTCTTCAAATCACAAGCTTTGTCTTCGGGTCGGGTCGCTTTTCAGCTGTTGCTCTCCACTGCTCGCTCACAGTCCGCTTTTCAGCCGCCGTGTCGTCGTCCTCGTCTGCTCTTTGTCGCTCGTCGGTCGCTGCCGCGGACTCTCCTCCTCCTTCTTTTTTCGATCTCTCCTCCTTCTCCCCTTTAATACAGCCAGAGAGGAAATGTTAATTGTCTACCCTTGCGCGATCCACACACCTGCACTTGACTCAGCCGCATTCTCCGCCTCCTTCCCGCCCCACTGCTCGTTCGCTGGCTCCGCCTCTCCATAATGGGGATCACCTCTACTGTAAATGTGAAAATAATGTAACTTATTACCAATATTTTCCGGGCCCCACATAGACAAAAAAGCAAAATGCACCTGTGTCTGTGATGACCTTCCAACTGATAGAGACAGTTTAAAAAAAAAAACATTCCGCTTTGCCTCTCAGCACTTTTGGAGCTTTTTAAAATGTGCGTCTGTGCTTTGAAGATAAACGCCGCCCCTGATTATGCCGGAGACGTTACTTTTATTTACCGCACATCTTCAGCTCGTCTGCCAACAGAGTCCTTTAACTTAAAACAACTGTTGCATTTTTAAAGCTATAGCAATAACCTTGACGTGCATGGATCGGTCTTTGCTAGTTTTATCATACTTTGACCTGAACTTAGAGAGGAACTGCACTTTTTGGGGAATTTTTCCTATCATTCCCTAATGAATGTTACTTTTTCATTGTTTTATGCATTTTAAATAGTAAGTAAATGAAGCTGTGTGAATGCTCCAATGCTGAAGTTGGAGTGAAATACAGACAAAATGTGGTATGAATTTAAGAATAGTTTGAATGTTGGAATGGTTTGAGTGTTGACGGGAATTTGGTTTGAATTGGTGTTACAAACCCCGTTTTAATTTGAGTTGGGGAATTGTGTTAGAGGTAAATAAAAACAGAATACAATGATTTGCAAATCCTTTTCAACCCATATTCAGTTGAATATGCTACAAAGACAAGATATTTGATGTTCAAACTCATAAACTTTTTTTTTTTTTTGCAAATAATAATTAACTTATAATTTCATGGCTGCAACACGTGCCAAAGTAGTTGGGAAAGGGCATGTTCACCACTGTGTTACATCACCTTTTCTTTTAACAACACTCAATAAACGTTTGGGAACTGAGGAAACTAATTGTTGAAGCTTTGAAAGTGGAATTCTTTCCCATTCTTGTTTTATGTAGAGCTTCAGTCGTTCAAAAATCGTATTTTACGCTTCATAATGCGCCACATATTTTTGATGGGAGACAGGTCTGGACTGCAGGCAGGCCAGGAAAGTACCCGCACTCTTTTTTTTTACGAAGCCACGCTGTTGTAACACGTGCTGAATGTGGCTTGGCATTGTCTTGCTAAAATAAGCAGGGGCGTCCCTGAAAAAGACGGCGCTTCTATGTCAGTATATGTTTTTCCAAAACCTGTATGTACCTTTCAGCATTAATGGTGCCTTCACAGATGTGTAAGTTACCCATGCCTTGGGCACTAATGCACCCCCATACCATCACAGATGCTGGCTTTTGAATTTTGCGTCGATAACAGTCTGGATGGTTCGCCTCCCTTTTGGTCCGGATGACACAATGTTGAATACTTCCAAAAACAAGTCGAAATGTGAACTCGTCAGACCTTAGAACATTTTTCCACTTTGCATCAGTCCATCTTAGATGATCTCGGGCCCAGAGAAGCCGGTGGCGTTTCTGGATGTTGTTGATAAATGGCTTTCGCTTTGCATAGTAGAGCTTTAACTTGCACTTACAGATGTTGCGACCAACTGTATTTAGTGAGAGTGGTTTTCTTAAGTGTTTCTGAGCCCATGTGGTGATATCCTTTAGAGATTGATGTCGGTTTTTGATACAGTGCCGTCTGAGGGATCGAAGGTCACGGTCATTCAATGTTGATTTCCGGCCTTGCTGCTTACGTGGAGGGATTTCTCCAGATTCTCTGAACTTTTTGATGATATTATGGACCGTAGATGTTGAAATCCCTAAATTTCTTGCAATTGCATTTTGAGAAACGTTGTTCTTAAACTGTTTGACTATTTGCTCACGCAGTTGTGGACAAAGGGGTGTACCTCGCCCCATCCTTTCTTGTGAAAGACTGAGCATGTTTCGGGAAGCTGTTTTTATACCCAATCATGGCAATTAGCTTGCACACCTGTGGGATGTTCCAAATAAGTGTTTGATGAGCATCCCTCAACTTGATCAGTATTTATTGCCACCTTTCCCAACTTCCAAATTCTAAAGTTCATGATTATTTGCATAAAATACATTTTTTTTATGAGTTTGAACATCAAATATGTTGTCTTTGTAGCATATTCAACTGAATATGGGTTGAAAATGATTTGCAAATCATTGTATTCTGTTTATATTTACATCTAACACAATTTCCCAACTCATATGGAAACGGGGTTTTGTATTACCTGGTTGTGAGCAAATTAGCCACACTTATGACACCCCCTGCACTAACAGTTCAACTTTGGTAAAAATAGGCATCTTTTGAGGAATCACAGTCCACCACCTTTATTCAGTAGAGTCGTCCATGGAGTCAATACGTGCATGAAGAATATCGTGTTGTGTGATTTGGACTCACGAGAGCCCCCCCTTTCCTTCAAATCAGCAACACTTGCTCTTTAGCAGAGGAGCTGGTGTCAGCGCCAGGATCGCTATCGGCCTCGGAATACAAAAGCTCCGCGAGCCACTTGGAATACAAATCACTGCAAGTGTGAACGGCTCTTCACTGAAGAATGGCCATTGAAATGAGATAGAAGAATGGCAGGGAGATAAAGGCGGGGAAACGAGCAGCGGTGTTCGGTCAACAACACCCACCTTCCCCCCCCCACTGTGGGGTCACATGTCAAGAAGATACTTTTATGATGGAGCATCACTTTTAGGTTTTCACTTGACCTTCTTGTCCAATTCTTTGTTGATGAGGCCCTTTTTCTACAGAACCCAAAACCAGTGGAGTTGTCCCGTTGTGTAAATGGTAAATAAAAACAGAATACAATGACTTTTCAACTTATATTCAATTGAATAGAATTTGAATGAATGAATGGTTTATTTTGAGCCATGCAAACAAAACAAGAGAATGACATAAAATACAAAAGAAATATATCACGCCGGACTGTAGTCAGTTGGAAGCGTGTCTTAATGAAATCAAACAATGGATGTCCGCTAACTTTTTGCAACTTAACGCCCAAAAAACGGAAATGCTGATTATCGGTCCTGCTCGACACCAACCTCTATTTTATAATACAACTTTAACATTTGACAACTAAATAATAAAACAAGGTGACTCGGTAAAAAATCTGGGTATTAGCTTCGACCCAACTCTCTCCTTTGAGTCACACATTAAAAGCGTTACTAAAACGGCCTTCTTTCATCTCCGTAATATCGCTAAAATTCGCTCCATTTTGTCCACTAAAGACGCTGAGATCATTATCCATGCGTTTGTTACGTCTCGTCTCGATTACTGTAACGTATTATTTTCAGGTCTCCCCATGTCTAGCATTAAAAGATTACAGTTGGTACAAAATGCGGCTGCTAGACTTTTGACAAGAACAAGAAAGTTTGATCACATTACGCCTGTACTGGCTCACCTGCACTGGCTTCCTGTGCACTTAAGATGTGACTTTAAGGTTTTACTACTTACGTATAAAATACTACACGGTCTAGCTCCAGCCTATCTTGCCGATTGTATTGTACCATATGTCCCGGCAAGAAATCTGCGTTCAAAAGACTCCGGCTTATTAGTGATTCCTAAAGCCCAAAAAAAGTCTGCGGGCTATAGAGCGTTTTCCGTTCGGGCTCCAGTACTCTGGAATGCCCTCCCGGTAACAGTTCGAGATGCTACCTCAGTAGAAGCATTTAAGTCTCACCTTAAAACTCATCTGTATACTCTAGCCTTTAAATAGACCTCCTTTTTAGACCAGTTGATCTGCCGCTTCTTTTCTTTCTCCTATGTCCCCCCCTCCCTTGTGGAGGGGGTCCGGTCCGATGACCATGGATGAAGTACTGGCTGTCCAGAGTCCAGACCCAGGATGGACCGCTCGCCTGTGTATCGGTTGGAGACATCTCTACGCTGCTGATCCGCCTCCGCTTGAGATGGTTTCCTGTGGACGGGACTCTCGCTGCTGTCTTGGATCCGCTTGAACTGAACTCTCGCGGCTGTGTTGGAGCCACTATGGATTGAACTTTCACAGTATCATGTTAGACCCGCTCGACATCCATTGCTTTCGGTCCCCTAGAGGGGGGGTTGCCCACATCTGAGGTCCTCTCCAAGGTTTCTCATAGTTAGCATTGTCACCGGCGTCCCACTGGATGAGAATTCTCCCTGCCCACTGGGTGTGAGTTTTCCTTGCCCTTTTGTGGGTTCTTCCGAGGATGTCGTAGTCGTAATTATTTGTGCAGTCCTTTGAGACATTTGTGATTTGGGGCTATATAAATAAACATTGATTGATCAATACATTATTTTTACACCTACATTGAAAACATCACATGTGACTAATCTTTTGTAGATGTCAAGACTGGCTCAAAAGGGAGTGGGAAGAAGTAAACTTAATAGGTCCCGCCCCTATACGTATACAATATATATTTACAATATATAATACAATAATATATATAATATAATTCAGTTCAGTGGTTGCTGCGTAGATGCTATATATTGTCTATATAAAATACATTTAAATTCACACACACTTACATATATACATATGTACACACATATATACACACATACATACAATTTATAAATATATATATATATATATACATATATACATACATATACATGTATACATACATACACACATAATCACATACATACACAAATAACTGCAAAGAAAATATATTTAATGTTTTTTTTGGTTATTAATCATTATTTTAGAATTTAATGGCAGAAAAAGTACAGGCATTTTTGCCAGTGTGTTACATGGCCTTTCCTTTTAACAAAACTCAGTAAACATTTGGGAACTGAGGAGACACATTTTTTTAAGCTTTTCAGGTGGAATTTTTTCCCATTCTTGCTTGTTGTACAGCTTAAGTCAGGGGTGTCAAACTCAAATACAAAGTGGGCCAAAATGTAAAACTGAACAAAGTCGCGTGCCAAGGTTGAACAAATTAACCTTTTAAGAGGGACTCAAACAAGTTTTGCATTGAATATTGAACAAGCAAGGCTTATATAACTTTATAGTGACATGCAAAATCCAGTTTCAAATAATAATATTAATAATAAAAAAATATCAATGGCATATCAAATACAATTTTAATACAAATTGAATGCCTCTTTTCTATTTGCAGCCTTCTGAGGTAAATATCGAAATAAACTTTTTCCACAGGCTAACAATACATTTGAAAATAAAATAACAATAATGAATGAATCAAACAGTCAAGCCTTGAAGTAGCAAGATAAAGTGCATGAATAAAATGTTAATTATTGCTCAGTTTGCTACACTGATTTGCTTTAACACTGACGATGGAACAAGCAACGCTTATATAACTTAAAAGTACAAAATCAACTTTCCAAAAACAAATGAAAAAACATCAATGGTATCTTAAATAGAATGTAAATAAAAAAATGCAATGCCGCTTTTCTTTTTGCAGCCTTCTGAGGTAAATATCAACATTAACTTTTTCCACAGGTTAATACATTTGAGGGGTGGGGAGGGTTGTTGGTTGAGTTGTTGGAAGAGTTAGTGCTGCAAGGGGTTCTGGGTATCCGTTTAGTTGTGTTTATGTTCTCCTGAAATGTGTTTGTCATTCTTGTTGGGTGCGGGTTCACAGTGTGGCGCATATTTATAACAGTGTTAAAGTTGTTTATAGGGCCCCCCCCCTCAGTGTGACCTGTATGGCTGTTGACCAAGTATGCCTTGCATTCACTTATGTGAGTGTAGCAGCCGCATATATTACGTGACTGGGCAGGCACGCTGTTTGTGAAGAGGAAAAGCAGATGTGATGACAGGTTGTAGAGGATGTTAAAAGCAGTGCCTTTAAGGCACGTTTCCAATATTGTTGTCCGGGTGCAAATCGGGGGAAATTCAGGAGGATGTTTCAAAAGTCTGCGGCTATAGAGCGTTTTCCGTTCGGGCTCCAGTACTCTGGAATGCCCTCCCGGTAACAGTTCGAGATGCTACCTCAGTAGAAGCATTTAAGTCTCACTTTAAAACTTATCTGTATACTCTAGCCTTTAAATAGATGTTTTTTATGTATGTTTATGTTTATGTTTTTTAGACCAGTTGATCTGCCGCTTCTTTTCTTTCTCCTATGTCCCCCCCTCCCTTGTGGAGGGGGTCCGGTCCGATGACCATGGATGAAGTACTGGCTGTCCAGAGTCCAGACCCAGGATGGACCGCTCGCCTGTGTATCGGTTGGAGACATCTCTACGCTGCTGATCCGCCTCCGCTTGAGATGGTTTCCTGTGGACGGGACTCTCGCTGCTGTCTTGGATCCGCTTGAACTGAACTCTCGCGGCTGTGTTGGAGCCACTATGGATTGAACTTTCACAGTATCATGTTAGACCCGCTTGACATCCATTGCTTTCGGTCCCCTAGAGGGGGGGGGTAGCCCACATCTGAGGTCCTCTCCAAGGTTTCTCATAGTCAGCATTGTCACTGGCGTCCCACTGGATGTGAATTCTCCCTGCCCACTGGGTGTGAGTTTTCCTTGCCCTTTTGTGGGTTCTTCCGAGGATGTTGTAGTCGTAATGATTTGTGCAGTCCTTTGGGACATTTGTGATTTGGGGCTGTATAAATAAACATTGATTGATTGATTGACGATTGCCCCGGGAGATTTTCGGGAGGGGCACTGAAATTCGGTAGGCTCCCGGGAAAATCGTGAGGGTTGGCAAGTATGAGTATTAGCGGCACCGCCGCTGTATAACACCGGCGGGCCAGCTCTAATGTTGATTTGATATTGCCTCAAGGGCCAAATTAAATCACACGGCGGGCCAAATTTGTTTGAGTTTGACACCCATGCCTTAAGTTGTTCAACAGTCCGGAGTCTCCGTTGTCGTATTTCACACATTTTCAATGGGAGACAGGTCCGGACTACAGGCAGGCCAGTCTAGTACCCGCAGTCATTTATTATGAAGCCACGCTGTTGTAACACATGACTCGGCGTTGTATTGCTGAAATAAGCAGGGGCGTCCATGATAACGTTGCTTGGATATCTCCAAAACCTTTGAAAATTAATGGTGCCTTCACAGATGTGTAAGTTACCCATGTCTTGGGCACTAATGCACCCCCATACCATCACAGATGCTGACTTTTCAACTTTGCACCTATAACAATCCGGATGGCTCTTTCCCTCTTTGTTCCAATTTGAATTGTGGACTCGTCAGACCACAGAACACTTTTACTCTTTGCATCAGTCCATCTTAGATGAGCTCGGGCCCAGCGAAGCCGGCGGCGTTTCTGGGTGTTGTTGATAAATGGCATTGACTTTGCATAGTATCAATCAATCAATGTTTACTTATATAGCCTAAATCACTAATGTCTCAAAGGGCTGCACAAACCACAACACAAACCACTACAACATCCTCGGTAGGCCCACATAAGGGCAAGGAAAACTCACACCCAGTGGGACGTCGGTGACAATGATGACTATGAGAACCTTGGAGAGGAGGAAAGCAATGGATGTCGAGCGGGTCTAACATGATACTGTGAAAGTTCAATCCATAATGGATCCAACACAGCAGCAAGAGTCCCGTTCACAGCGGAGCCAGCAGGAAACCATCCCAAGCGGAGGCGTATCAGCAGCGCAGGAGTAGAGTTTCAACCTGCACTTACAGATGTAGGGATGAACTCGTTACTGATGGTGGTTTTCTGAAGTGTTCCTGAGCCCATGTGGTGATATCCTTTGCACACTGATGTCGCTTTTTGATGCGGGGATCGAAGATGCGTAATGTCATCGGTTACGTGCAGTGATTTCTCTAGATTCTCTGAACCTTTTGATGATATTACGGACCGTGGATGGTGAAATCCCTAAATTTCTTGTAGTAGCTAGTTGAGAAATGTTTTTGCTCACGCATTTGTTCACAAAGTGGTGACCCTCGCCCCGTCCTTGTTTGTGAAAGACTGTGCATTTTTGGAAGCTGCTTTTATACCCAATCATGGCACCCACCTGTTCCCAATTAGCCTGTTCACCTGTGGGATGTTCCCAATAAGCGTTTGATGAGCATTCCTCAATTTTCTCTGTCATGTCTGTGTGATCTTGTTTGTTTTTTTGGACACCCAGTTCCTGTTTTTGCACTTCCCGGTTTGTTTTGTTACCATAGCAACTCATTAGTTTTCACCTTGTCCTCATGTCACGCACCTGTCTCACGTTTTGCACTCGCACACCTGTTTTCACTGATCATGTCACTGCTATTTAAGCCTGTCTGTTTCTGTTCTTCGTCCTGGCAACATCACCTCCTTCACACCAACTATCACCTTCTATGCCTTCCATGCCGACGATCCAGGTTACTTTCTTGTTCAAAGTAAGTTTTTTGTTATTCATGCCATAGTGCTAGTTTTTGTTTTACGACCATAGTGCAAGTTTTGTTTTCATAGTCAAGTTTTCATACCTCCTCTGTGAGCGCTTTTCATTTATTCCTTTTTTGTAGTTTTTTTAGTGTAATAAATAAATATGTACTTACATTCACGCCTCGCCCGCGCCAACTTTCCTTTGCCTTCTGGAAAAACAAACCCTAAAGTCCACTCCAATCATTTTGCACCTCGGGAAGTGAAGTGAATTATATTTATATAGCGCTTTTTCTCTAGTGACTCAAAGTGCTTTACACAGTGAAACCCAATATCTAAGTTACATTCAAACCAGTGTGGGTGGCACTGGGAGCAGGTGGGTAAAGTGTCTTGCCCAAGGACACAACGGCAGTGACTAGGTTGGCAGAAGCGGGAATTGAACCCGCAACCCTCAAGTTGCTGGCACGGCCACTCTACCAACCGAGCTAAAAACAACAAGGGAAAACAACCCACGCCCCAGTCCAAGTCTTGACATGCTCAGTCTTTTTTGCCACTCGTTCCAGCTTTTTTGAAACATGTTGCAGGCATCAAATTCCAAATGAGCTAATATTTGCGAAAAATAACAACGTTTTCCAGTTTGTACGTTAAATATCTTGTATTTGCAGTCTATTTATTCGAATATAAGGATTTGCAAATCATTGTATTCTGTTTTTATTTACCATTTCCACAACGTGCAAACTTCACTGCTTTTGTGTATAAACTGTATATGCATAAAAATAAAAATACGTACTTTTAAGATTTTTTATTTTTGCACGTATTCCCATTTATTGTATGCAGGATTATAGAGAATACTGGGAGGTACGTTGAAAATATCGCTTACATAAATGCACCATAGACTTATATAATAATTAACTGAGTTTCTGGTGTTCGTTGGAGCATAGAATGTAGATTCTAGAATTCCCTGGAATGTAGATTGTGTTTTCTTGGAACGCCTTATGTGACATGAACGTCCTTGCATGCTTATGCACGAACACAACGTGCACCACTTCATCCTGGAATGCACACCTTCGTTATCTCGGCATCGCTCAAGGTTCCATCACTTGAATGAAAGAAGATCTTTAATGCCTTCTTTTGGTTTATGTTATGTGCGTCTGTCAACAACACCCACACACACCTCACCAGGACACACACACACACACACACACCAACTACAGTCATACCTCGGATTTTGGTAGAGATCTGCTTTAACCCAATTCTACGAAAAACAAAGACATTTTCCCCATGGGAAACAATGTCAATCCAAAACGTCGTTGTGGAGGGAGGTGTGGTCAGCGCTGCCTGTAGGAGAAAAAGTCACCGCCGCTGTCTGTGGTACTGAGGACGAGCACCAGGGCCGGGGCATGTGTTGACGGCGAGAAAACAGCCGGCAGGTGATTAGATTTCACGGCTGGTACGTGTTAATGCAATCGTCTGCTGTCTTTAACAGTAAGCGGCCGGGAGCAGAGGAGGGGAGTGACTGCAAAGTCAAGACGTGCTGAAAAACATTTTTTTGAAAATAATAAAACTTTCTTAACTTGGCACGCCTGTCTGTCGTGAAGTGTGTGTCAGTGGAACTTCCACAGTCGTGTTGCACGTGATCTACTAAGACTGTGTGTAACAATTGATAACAAGTGCAAAATTGTGTTTACTCCCCCCCCTTGATGTTGATTATTATGGTTTTCTCCTCTGCCCCCCTCTCCCTCGGGGAGGGGGGGGCAGAGGAGGGTGGCCATGGATGAAGTGCTGGCTGTCCAGAGTCGGGACCCGGAGTGGTCTGCACTGCTGACCTGTCTCCGCTCGGGATGGTCTTCTGCTGATCCCACTATGGACTGGACTCTCACTATTATGTTAGATCCACTATGGATTGGACTCTCACTATTATGTTAGATCCACTATGGACTGGACTCTCACTATTATGTTAGATCCACTATGGACTGGACTCTCACACTATTATGTTAGATCCACTATGGACTGGACTGTCACTATTATGTTAGATCCACTATGGACTGGACTCTCACTATTATGTTAGATCCACTATGGACTGGACTCTATTATGTTAGATCCACTATGGACTGGACTCTCACTATTATGTTGGATCCACTATGGACTGGACTCTCACTATTTTGTTAGATCCACTATGGACTGGACTCTCACTATTATCTTAAATCCACTATGGACTGGACTCTCACTATTATGTTAGATCCACTATGGAATGGACTCTCACTATTATGTTAGATCCACTATGGACTGGACTCTCACACTATTATGTTAGATCCACTATGGACTGGACTGTCACTATTATGTTAGATCCACTATGGACTGGACTCTCACACTATTATGTTAGATCCACTATGGACTGGACTGTCACTATTATGTTAGATCCACTATGGACTGGACTCTCAATATTATGTTAGATCCACTATGGACTGGACTCTATTATGTTAGATCCACTATGGACTGGACTCTCACTATTATGTTGGATCCACTATGGACTGGACTCTCACTATTTTGTTAGATCCACTATGGACTGGACTCTCACTATTATGTTAGATCCACTATGGACTGCACTCTCACACTATTATGTTAGATCCACTATGGACTGGACTGTCACTATTATGTTAGATCCACTATGGACTGGACTCTCAATATTATGTTAGATCCACTATGGACTGGACTCTATTATGTTAGATCCACTATGGACTCGACTCTCACTATTATGTTGGATCCACTATGGACTGGACTCTCACTATTTTGTTAGATCCACTATGGACTGGACTCTCACTATTATGTTAGATCCACTATGGACTGCACTCTCACACTATTATGTTAGATCCACTATGGACTGGACTCTCACTATTATGCAAAATCCACTATGGAATGGACTCTCACTATTATGTTAGATCCACTATGGACAGGTCGGGTGGCCATGGATGAAGTGCTGGCTGTCCAGAGTCAGGACCCGGAGTGGTCTGCACTGCTGACCTGTCTCCACTCGGGATGGTCTTCTGCTGATCCCACTATGGACTGGACTCTCACTATTATGTTAGATCCACTATGGAATGGACTCTCACTATTATGTTAGATCCACTATGGACTGGACTCTCACACTATTATGTTAGATCCACTATGGACTGGACTCTCACACTATTATGTTAGATCCACTATGGACTGGACTGTCACTATTATGTTAGATCCACTATGGACTGGACTCTCAATATTATGTTAGATCCACTATGGACTGGACTCTGTTTTGTTAGATCCACTATGGACTGGACTCTCACTATTATGTTGGATCCACTATGGACTGGACTCTCACTATTTTGTTAGATCCACTATGGACTGGACTCTCACTATTATGTTAGATCCACTATGGACTGGACTCTCACTATTATGTTAGATCCACTATGGACTGGACTCTCAAACTATTATGTTAGATCCACTATGGACTGGTCTCTCACACTATTATGTTAGATCCACTATGGACTGGACTTTCACTATTATGTTAGATCCACTATGGACTGGACTCTCACTATTATGTTAGATCCACTATGGACTGGACTTTCACAATATTATGTCAGACCCCTCGACGTCTATTGTACCGGTCTCCCCTAGAGGGGGGAGGGAGGGTTATCCACATTTGCGGTCCTCTCCAAGGTTTCTCATAGTCATTCTCATCTACATCCCACTGGGTTGTGAGTTTCCTTGTTCTTATGTGGGCGCTGATCTGCAGATGGCTTGTGCAGCCCTTTGAGACACTTGTGATTTCGGGCTGGTTGATGGTGGTACTTGGTAGAGCCAAATGTTTTCTGAGGTGAGGCTAAAATCCTGCCAAGACGCTGGGCTATAGACACGACTGAGGGGTCACTCGCTGGCTGGGTCATTCTGTTACAGTTTTGGGTGTTACCTAATGGGAAAAAAGTCCCAGAACCGCCGAGTTAGACCACTAGGAAGTCTTTTAAAGGCCTACTGAAATGAGATGTTCTTATTTAAACGGGGATAGCAGGTCCATTCTATGTGTCATACTTGATCATTTCGCCATATTGCCATATTTTTGCTGAAAGGATTTAGTAGAGAACATTGACGATAAAGTTTGCAACTTTTGGTCGCTAATAAAAAAGCCTTGCCTGTACCGGAAGTAGCAGACGATGTGCGTGTGACGTCACGGGTTGTGGAGCTCCTCACATCTGAACATTGTTTACAATCATGGCCACCTGCAGCGAGAACGATTCGGACAGAGAAACCAACGATTTCCCTATTAATTTGAGCGAGGATGAAAGATTTGTGGATGAGGAAAGTGAGAGTGAAGGACTAGAAAAAAACACAAAAAAAACTAGACGGCAGAGCGATTCAGATGTTATTAGACAAATTTACTAGGATAATTCTGGAAATTCCCTTATCTGCCTATTGTGTTACTAGTGTTTTAGTGAGATTATATGGTCGTACCTGAAAACCAGAAAGTCGGACGGGTGTGGCCACGGGTTTGGTGACCGCCAGTGTATCCGAGGGAATTGATTGATTGATTGATTGATACTTTTATTAGTAGATTGCACAGTTCAGTACATATTCCGTACAATTGACCACTAAATGGTAACACCCGAATAAGTTTTTCAACTTGTTTAAGTCGGGAGCCACGTTAATCAATTCATGGAAGCCATGTTTCTCGACGAAGCGAAGGCAGCCGGGCTGAGATTTTTTTTTTTTTTCCCTCCTCTGCAGTGGAAAAGGGGGGGGGGGGGCGGTGGGAGACCGGTGGGAGGAGGCAAGAGAGCCCGCAGCTGCAGGAGGAACAACGCAAGCGCTCCGCTCCTGTCTACGGTAAGAGCCGACTTATTACCACCATTCTCACCGCAACCTGCCGGTTGACATGTGGTAGAGAACCATATTCGCTTTACTGCTCTGTTCCATAGTAAAGCTTCACCGTCATCTTTCGGGAATGTAAACAATGAAACACCGGCTGTGTTTGTGTTGCTAAAGGTGGCCGCAATACACCGCTTCCCACCTACAGCTTTCTTCTTTGACGTCTCCATTATTAATTGAACAAAATGCAAAAGATTCCGCAACACTTGTCCATAATACTGTGGAATTATGCGATGAAAAGAGACGACTGATAGCTGGGAACGATGCCGGACCATGCGTACGCGTCATCATACCGCGACATTTTAGCATGATATTTCCACGCGAAATTTAAAATTGCAATTTAGTAAACTAAAAAGGCCGTATTGGCATGTGTTGCAATGTTAATATTTCATCATTGATATATAAACTATCAGACTGCGTGGTCACTAGTAGTGGCTTTCAGTAGGCCTTTAACCTTCGTCTTGTGTTAGGGTCAGCACCGACCCGTTTTAGTTTTTAAATGCATAAAAAAACCCACATACATTTATTTTTTTGCATCAAAGCTTTTTGACTTTGTCAGGAACCTCTTTGTCAACAAAATAAAACATTTTAATTTTTTTCACTAAATTATAAAATGCTCTGGTAGAAATTATGCCCTTGGTGTTGTTAGGGTCGGTTTCGACCCGGTTATAAAAATAAGATGATAAAGCAATGATAAGAGCCAAAACTGAACACACTGACACAGCTCCTCTCCCAATCATGTGAGCTTTAGTGGATTCTCATTTTACCTTGTTATCCTGTACAAAACAAACAAAAGACGGACACTAAAAGTGTCACTTTTTGCCACTCTGATTTTGTTTTTTATTAGTTTTGGAACTAGTAATCTATTTCTCTTGGTTTCATTTGCTTGATTGGTTGTTGTTTGTTTGATGTTGGATTTCTGCTGCTGAAAAAAATACTTTTTAGCCTTTTTCTTGAAGTAAATATATATGGGTCGAAATTGACCCGTAACATCATAGATGTTACTATAGTTAAAAGTCTTAAAATGAAAAAAAAAAAAAAACACATTTATTTAAGAGATGTGTTCTAATACTCTTAGTAATAGTTAGGTAACACAACAACCTTTTTTTTTTATGTATATGATTCTCTTGAGGTTCGTTTTACCATTTTTAAAAATGGAAATCGAGGGGTATACTGACAAAAAAAGGCCCAATGGCCCAAACCAAAAATATTAAAACCAATATTTTCAAGGATAAGGAAGCCTAACGAGGTAACCAAGAGATGAGAAACAAATTGGATGATAGATCATTGTTTTTAGTGTATTTTACAGCTGATTTAAGACATGGGTCAAAACCGACCCGTTAACATAGTGAATTATAGTGAATTATATTTATATAGCGCTTTTCTCTAGTGACTCAAAGCGCTTTACATAGTGAAACCCAATATCTAAGTTACATTTTCAAACCAGTGTGGGTGGCACTGGGAGCAGGTGGGTAAAGTGTCTTGCCCAAGGACACAACGGCAGTGACTAGGATGGCGGAAGCGGGAATCGAACCTGCAACCCTCAAGTTGCTGACATGGCCGCTCTACCAACCGAGCTATACCGCCATATAACATAAGAGATGGTAACAGAAAGCTAACACAAGAGGAAGGTTAAATGTAGAAAAACTATGTGTTGCGATCCGTGTCTCGGATCTTCAAATATTATTGTTTATTTTTCCATCTTTGTTCTCATTCTCCGTCTGATCCGCTTATTTCCCGTTTAGTCCATCACCATGGTAACTTATTAGTTTCAGCTGTTACTCCCGGTTCCTGCACACCTGTTCTCTGCTAATTACCTTCCCTTTATAAGCCAGCCTCTTCTGTTTATTCTTTCCGGGACTCTAATTTGCTCACATGCAACAAGTAAGGTCAGGTATGTTTTTCTCGCTAGCTCATTAGCTAAGCCACTTTGTTGTCATCTTTAGCTCACATGCTAATCATTTTTGTTTTCATTTTTTGTGCCATCGTGCCAAATCTTAGTTCTTTATATTTTCTAGCTTTCACTCCAGTGTTTTTGTTCAGAGCTCACTTTTTGTTAATAAATTTGTTAGATCTTACCTTTGTTGTGTTCTTCGTTTGACGCATCCTCGAGGGAATCGAACCCGGTACCACGATGCCGAACCGGCGTTACACTATGACCTCTTCCAAAGCATCCTGTTTGCTTGCATGCACGTGAAGTCTTGAACAATAGGACCTCCTTTTAAAAAAGTTAATTCCTTATCTCTGCGAGGCACCCTGCCAAACCACCAAGGTTCCACGCGTCGTCAAAGCACTTTCCTTGACCTCAACCGCGGACCGCTAAAAAAAATCAGAAGCTCCGCAAGGGCCGGGCTGAAAAGAAACCCGCTGAATATGAAATCTTTCCTCAGGTTTCCCTATTCCGCTTTGAAATTTATTCATGCTTCTTCCAGCCGTGTAGGTTCAGTTATTTCAGGGTCACAGCCAGCCGTCAACACAAACACGTAAACAAATGTCCCGCCACTTCAGCAGTTGTCGTGACGGAGGATTTATTTCCATTTTACCGCGCATTGGAATACTAACAAGGTCATTTCTTGGCGTTCAAAAGTGTGGGGGGCGGGGGGATATTTTCATACCGGCTCCAAATGTTCCACCTGTTAACCCAAAACATTTCAGAAATGGGGCGAGAACAAATGAAGTGCCGTAAATATAAACGGAATATTTGCAAATCCTTTTCAAGCCATATTCGGTTGAATATGCTACAAAGACAACATATTGGATGTTCAAACTGATAAACATGTTTTTTTTTGTGGCAAATAATCATTAACTTTAGAGTTTGATGCCAGCAACACGTGACAAAGATGTTGGGAAAGGTGGTAATTAATACTGATAAAGTTGAGGAATGCTCATCAAACACTTATTTGGAACATCCCACAGGTGTGCAGGCTGATTGGGAACAGGTGTGTTATGATCCGATGCCCGGATCATACCATATTGTTGCTTTGTTCCTTTTTATATCACATTCGGTTGTTTGACTTCCTTATTTCCTATGTTTCTTCTGTGACCATGGTTGCTCATTAGTTTTTACCTGACCCTTGCTGTTTTTGCTGATTACTGCCTTATTTAAGCCAGCCCTTTCTGTTCATTCTCTCTCGAATCCTGATTTTAACAAGTGACGACAGCTTATATATATATATATATATATATTGTATACATATAAAGGCAAAACAAAAGCTACTAGCATGAGAGCTAGGGATAAAAAAAGGCGTAGTATAAACATATATATATATATATATATAAATATATATATATGTTTATACTCGCTAGCTTTCGCGCTACGCCTTTATTCGTCCCTAGCTCTCATGCTAGTAGCTTTTGTTTTGCCTTTTGTGTCCTAGTGCCAGTGTTTTTGTTTACTAGTCTGTTTTATTGTGACCTTTAGGTGGCATCGTGGCGTGTGTTTGCGTTCTCGTGGTGCACACAGCGTAAAGGTAGGAATGATGATTATTCTGACTACAAAAACAAACTAATAACAAAAACACAAAGGCTAATTGGGAACAGGTGTGTTATGATCCGATGCCCGGATCATACCATATTGTTGCTTTGTTCCTTTTATATCACATTCGGTTGTTTGACTTCATTATTTCCTGTTTTTCTTCTGTGATCATGGTTGCTCATTAGTTTTCACCTGCCCCTTACCTTCGACACACACCTTTTTTTGCTGATTACTGCCTTATTTAAGCCAGCTCTTTCTGTTCATTCTCTCTTGAATCGTAATTTGCATTACGCGACAAGTGACGACTGCTTTTATATATATATATATATATATATATATATATATATATATATATATATATATATATATATATATATATATGTGTATACATGTTTATACTCGCTACATTTCGCGCTACGCCTTTATTCATCCCTAGCTCTCATGCTAGTAGCTTTTGTTTTGCCTTTTGTGTCCTTGTGCCAGTGTTTCTGTTTACTAGTCTGTTTTATTGTGACCTTTAGGTGGCATCGTGGCGTGTGTTTGCGTTCTCGTGGTGCAGCGGAGATGGAACACAGCGTAAAGGTAGGAATGATGACTAGAAAAACAAACTAATAACAAAAACACTTGCACAAGGCACTATAGACAGACCAACAGAACTTAGCATAGGAGCTAGAAAGAGCTAGTATGTAAACTAGGGACAACGAAATAAAAAAAATAGCCTGGAAGCTAATCGAATAACAAAAGTACTTTACCACAATGCGGGAATGCGACGTCATCTGTTGCGTCAGGCAAAGTATAGTCCGAGACCTAATGTAAAACAGGGGCGGTCTTAAATAAGGAGATAACTAATCAATTCAGGTGCGTGACGACAAACCAGAATCAGGTGTCACTAAATGAGTAACCATGACAACAGAAACCAAACAGGAAGTGCCACCGGGAACCATAAACGTCGAATACAACACAGGATGATAACAAAAGAGAAACAAAACCAGAATATGACATGGTCCAAGACGTGGACCATGATATTTATTAGTTTAATAAATCGTTATTTCTTACCATACCCTGTTTTTGTTGCCCGATCGCTTCCATGGAAGAACGAATCCGGCATCACCATGCCCAGCAAACGTCACTGTACAGATCAGAGAGTGAATGAACAGAAAGGGCTGGCTTAAATAAGGATGGTGATTAGCAAAACAGGTTTGCGTCTGGAAACCACGGTAGGTGAAAATAATATGGTACAATGGAAACAGACTAAAACAGGAACTAAGGACGTCAAACAACAGATTATGATACAAAAACGGAACAAAACTAGAACATGGAATGATCCGGGCAGCGGATCATAACAAGGTGGGTGCCATGATTGGGTATAAAAACAGCTTCCCCAAAATATTTTTAGTCTTTTACAAGAAAGGATGGGGCGAGGTACACCCCTTTGTCCACAACTGCGTGAGCAAATAGTCAAACAGTTTAAGAACAACGTTTCTCAAAGTGCAATTGCAAGAAATTTAGGGATTACAGCATCTACGGTCCATAATATCATCAAAAGGTTCAGAGAATCTGGAGAAATCACTCCACGTAAGCGGCATGGCCGGAAACCAACATTGAATGACCGTGACCTTCCATCCCTAAGACGGCACTGTTTCAAAAGCCGACATCAATCTCGAAAGGATATCACCACATGGGCTCAGGAACACTTCAGAAAACCATTGCCACTAAATACAGTTTGTCGCTACATCTGTAAGTGCAAGTTTAAGCTCTACTATGCAAAGCGAAAGCCATCTATCAACAACATCCAGAAAAGCCGCCGGCTTCTCTGGGCCCGAGATCATCTAAGATGGACTGATGCAAAGTGGAAAAATGTTCTGTGGTCTGACGAGTCCACATTTAACCTTTTTTTTTTAAATATTCAACATCGTGTCATCCAGACCAAAGGGGAAGCGAACCATCCAGACTGTTATCGACGCAAAGTCAAAAGCCAGCATCTGTGATGGTATGGGGGTGCATTAGTGCCCAAGGCATGGGTAACTTACACATCTGTAAAGGCACCATTAATGCTGAAAGGTACATACAGGTTTTGGAACAACATATCTTGCCATCCAAGCGCCGTCTTTTTTCATGGACGCCCCTGCTTATTTCAGCAAGACAATGTCAAGCCACATTCAGCACGTGTTACAACAGCGTGGCTTCGTAAAAAAAGAGTGCGGGTACTTTCCTGGCCCGCCTGCAGTCCAGACCTGTCTCCCATGGAAAATGTGCGGCGCATTATGAAGCGTAAAATACGACAGCGGAAACCCCGGACTGTTGAACGACTAAAGCTCTACATAAAACAAGAATGGGAAAGAATTCCACTTCCAAAGCTTCAACAATTAGTTTCCTCAGTTCCCAAACGTTTATTGAGTGTTGTTAAAAGAAAAGGTGATGTAACACAGTTGTGAACATGCCCTTTCCCAACTACTTCGGCACATGTTGCAGCCATGAAATTCTAAGGTAATTATTGTTTGCAAAAAAAAAAAAGTTTATGAGTTTGAACATCAAATATTTCGTCTTTGTGGTGGATTCAACTGAATATGGGTTGAAAATGATTTGCAAATCATTGTATTCCGTTTATATTTACATCTAACACAATTTCACAACTCATATGGAAACGGGGTTTGTACAATGCAACGTTTATTGTCATTTTTAATAATTTGATGGGTAGTTTGCTGTAAAGTTTAGTATTTTTATTTAGACAAAAACATGTTTGGAAAGTATGATACTGTAATATTTGTTGCAGTATTATTAAAGTTTAAAAGGTGTGCAATTTCAAGCAGTACATATATTTGTTTTCATTCAAAATGAACAAAAATCTATTAAATTTTGTGGGAAAATATTAAGTATTTTATTGACACATATCATTACCAGGTGTAAGAGGGCCAGATAAAATGATGTCATGGGCCAGATCTGACACCTGTGATCTACATCAATGAAATTATTTGCCTAAATGGCTGAAGAAAACAGAGTTGAAAAGGAAAAAAATAATAAATTTAGACTTTTTTTCAATCTATTTAGAATCGTTACAAATAAGATTTGCGATTAATTTCAAAAATCAATTTTTTTACACCCCTAGTAACCAAATATGATATTATCAAAATGTAAATATAAACAAACAAATACAAAAATGTTTTTTTTCTCCAATAACAATTAATGCATGTTAGAAATAAACCAATAACATAAATATAAAATGAATCCGAATGCTATTTTTTTTAATTCTGATTCATTTTTACTCCAGTGACTATGGGCCATAAAACATTAGAAACAACTAAGGAGGAACAATGTAGTTTTCAAAGCCGATACAGATGACTGCTTTAAAGAATGATACCGATAATGCAGTGGTTCTCAGACTTTTTTTTTTAAATAGCATGTTAGCATCGATTAGCTTGCAGTCATGGACTGACAGAATTTTTCCTGATTAGCGCTCCACACAAGTCGATAACATCAACAAAGCTCACTGTGGAGAGGCGGAGCCGATGGTCCGACAGAGCGGCAGGGCACGCTGGAGCCCGGCCCAAGATGGCGGAGGGGAGGCGGAGTATTCGAACGAGCGGCGAGGCGGGGCGTGTTGGGTGCGACGCCGCAGACGAGATCAGGTGCGTGGGTCGCGCACCTGGACACGATCATATCTCCTCTCGGTGTATAAAAAGGGAGAAGGAGGAGAGATCGGGGCAGAAGGAGTTGGAGAGCCCGCAGCAGTGCCTGAAAAGCAGAAGCGACAAAGAGCAAGAGGAGCGAGCAGTGGGAGCGACGACGCCCCAAAAGACTTTCTTTATTTGAAAAAATTAATCAGAGTCAAACCTGATCAAGCATGTCCTTCCTTGGTGGTCCATGGAACCCGCACAACAGCGAGAGACTGTCACACTCACCTTTCTGCATTCACGCACAGCATAAAAGGTTTGGTGGACAAAACGAGACAAAGATGGAGTGGCATCTTCTGTGGCAGCGTCAGAGAAAGTTGTGCGTGTAAACCGACCACGACGAGTTCAAGGATCGCTGAATTAGTAGGAAAAAGCGCCGCTTGCCAAATACTCTCATCAGTGAAGCATGTATAACATAAAGAGTGGAATTTCTAACAATTAGGAAGGTTTGTGTCAAATATAAATATTTTTTTTCCATTTTCACACATCTCTGAAATAGGGCCGATGAGCCACTAGGGACCAGACGTCAGACCGTTCGAGAAGTTCAATGAATTACCGGCTCCTTTCAGGTTTCTTCAGTCCGACAAGATTACGTATTCCGCAAGGACGACTTCATTGTGTAACTTTTTTTAAAAAAAAGGCCCCTTCTGCTTGCTTTTGTGTGTGTGACCGAAGACCCCGGCAAGTGTTCTTTCAGGCTCCCGGCAGGTCCAGGTCCTCCATCTGGCCTGCCAAGACGGAGCAAGGGACCCCGACCATGGGGGCGGGGGGGCTCAGCTTGGGCCTTGATCAAGTCAGATAAGAGAAACAAAAGGCCAGATGACAGCAGATAAGATTTCCAGAGTCGGGTGACGGAGGAGAAGAAAAGGAATGAAGCAGCTTGCATACTGGACTATATCACTATCTCCTGGAATACAACACTTCTAGCACTTGTTGCACAATTTCATGGAGGATAATACTACTTTATTCACTACTTTATGACCAATGCGTCTACGTTTCTGCCTGCGTATGTAAGTGTTATAATGAAGGCAACAAATGATGTAAGTGTCTATAGTAGTTATAATAGCCTACTATCAAAATGACTTTAAAAGTCTTATATAAGTGTTACACTGAAGACAAACCATGACGTAAGTGTCCATATTAGTTATAATAGCCTACTATCAAAGTGACTTTAAAAGTCTTATATAGTCTTATAATGAAGGCAACACATGATGTAAGTGTCCATTTCAGCTATATTAACCATCAAAATGACTTTAAAAGTCTTATATAAGTGTCATAATGAAGGCAACACATGACGTAAGTGTCTATATTAGCGATAATAGCCTACTATCAAAATGACTTTAATAGTCTTGTATACGTGTGATAATGAAGGCAACACATGATGTTAGTGTCTATATTAGCCTACTATCAAAATGACTTTAAAAGTCTTATGCAAGTGTTATAATGAAGGCAACACATGACGTAAGTGTCCATATTACTCATAATAGCCTACTATCAAAATGACTTTAAAAGTCTTATATAGTCTTATAATGAAGGCAACACATTACGTAAGTGTCCATATTAGTTATAATAGCCTACTATCAAAGTGACTTTAAAAGTCTTATATAGTCTTGTAAAGAAGGCAACACATTACGTAAGTGTCTATATTAGCGATAATAGCTTACTATCAAAATGACTTTAATAAGTGTCATAATGAAGGCAACACATGACGTAAGTGTCCATATTACTCATAATAGCCCACTATCGAAATAACTTTTATAGTCTTATATAAGTGTGATAATGAAGGCAACACATGACGTAAGTGTCTATATTAGCGATAATAGCCTACTATCAAAATGACTTTAAAAGTCTTATATAAGTGTTATAATGAAGGCAACATATGATGTAAGTGTCTATATTAGCTATAATAGCCTACTATCAAAATGAATTTAACAGTCTTGTATAAGTGTTACAATGAAGGCAACACATGACGTAAGTGTCCATATTAGTTATAATAGCCTACTATCAAAATGACTTTAATAGTCTTGTATAAGTGTCATAATGAAGGCAACACATGATGTAAGTGTCTATATTAGCGATAATAGCCTACTATCAAAATTACTTTAATAGTCTTGTATAAGTGTTGCAATGAAGGCAACACATGACGTAAGTGTCTATATTAGCGATAATAGCCTACTATCAAAATAACTTTAATAGTCTTGTATAGGTGTGATAATGAAGGCAACACATGATGTAAGTGTCTATATTAGCTATATTAGCCTACTATCAAAATGACTTTAAAAGTCCTATGTAAATGTTATAATGAAGGCAACACATGACGTAAGTGTCTATATTAGCGATAATAGCCTACTATCAAAATTACTTTAATAGTCTTGTATAAGTGTTGCAATGAAGGCAACACATGACGTAAGGGTCCATATTACTCATAATAGCCTACTATCAAGATGACTTTAAAAGTCTTATATAGTTTTAAAATGAAGGCAACACATGACGTAAGTATCTATATTAGCGATGATAGCCTACTATCAAAATGACTTTAATAGTCTTGTATAGGTGTGATAATGAAGGCAACACATAATGTAAGTGTCTATATTAGCCTACCATCAAAATGACTTTAAAAGTCTTATGTAAGTGTTATAATGAAGGCAACACATGATGTAAGTGTCTATATTAGCTATATTAGCCTACTATCAAAATGACTTTAAAAGTCCTATGTAAGTGTTATAATGAAGACAACACATGACGTAGGTGTCTATATTAGCGATAATAGCCTACTATCAATGTGACTTTAAAAGTCTTATGTAAGTGTCACAATGAAGACAACACATGACATAAGTGTCCATATTACTCATAATAGCCTACTATCAAAATAAATTTAATAGTCTTATATAAGTGTTACGATGAAGGCAACACATGACGTAAGTGTCTATATTAGCGATAATAGCCTACTATCAAAATGACTTTAATAGTCTTGTATACGTGTTATAATGAAGACAAGACATGACGTAAGTGTCTATATTAGTTATAATAGCCTACTATCAAAGTGACTTTAAAAGTCTTATGTAAGTGTCACAATGAAGACAACACATGACGTAAGTGTCCATATTAGCGATAATAGCATACTATCAAAATGACTTTAATAGTCTTGTATAAGTGTGATAATGAAGGCAACACATGATGTAAGTGTCTATATTAGCCTACTATCAAAATGACTTTAAAAGTCTTATGTAAGTGTTACAATGAAGACAACACATGACGTAAGTGTCCATATTAGTTATAATAGCCTACTATCAAAGTGACTTTATAAGTCTTATATAGTCTTATAATGAAGGCAACGCATGATGTAAGTGTCTATATTAGCTATATTAGCCTACTATCAAAATGACTTTGTTTTTCCACTTTACTGGTACTTTAATATTAAAATGATATACTCTTAGTAACATAACAACCATATTAGATGATTAAAGAAAATGGAGTACAAACAAATGGGACATGTTTGGGGAGATTTTGACATATTGTGTGTGTGTGTGTGTGGGGGGGGGGGGGTGGTAAATATTTTCTTTATATTTTAATAATAGGAAAACTATAAAATGGTAATAACGTGAAAAATTATAATAGAAGAACAAAAGTTTGCAGCACAACTGTAGCTCAAACGTCTTGCACAAATTTGGTCGGGTGGAGGATGCTTATTAATACTAACACATTCATAAAAGAAAACTATGACATTGTAATAAAAAAAAAAAAAAATATTGACAAAAAATTTTGCACCACAAACGTTCGGGGAGATTTTGACAGAAAAATGTATTTTAACGTATAAAAAACAAATTTTGGTACAAGTCTGCAACTTGTTCTCAAATATCAATCAATCACTCAATCAATCATAAGGTAATGACATCTTTTATTATTAACTCAAAAATGGTTCAAAACTTGACTCTAATAACAAAAACTCCCACAATGGCAGAATTATGGACAACAAAAACAAAAACACTTACTGTGACATGAAAAGCATAAATCTATGGCAAGGAGTGAGCAATCAGGTATCAAGGGTGTGTAGAGGGTGATGTCGCCAGGCTGACTGCCTGGCAACTACAGGCTTAAATAGGGGTGCAGTGATTGACAGGTGCGTGAGTCCAAACAAATCAGGTGTGTGAGTCGTGAACACACAACAGGTGAAAGTAATGAGTTGTCATGGTGACAAAACAAACAAGAGTGCACAATGAGTTCCAAAACCAAACAGAACGTGACCACAAAAATGAGAAAATGAAGGTAAATTGATTAATTGAAGTTAACAAACATATCCGGGTGTTACCATTTAGTCGCCAACTCTACGGAATATGTATTTTCTTCCTTCGTGATCTACTAATACATGTGTCAATC
This sequence comes from Nerophis ophidion, assembly GCF_033978795.1. Taxonomy (NCBI): domain Eukaryota; kingdom Metazoa; phylum Chordata; class Actinopteri; order Syngnathiformes; family Syngnathidae; genus Nerophis; species Nerophis ophidion. The sequence continues at coordinate 7,269,783 of NC_084623.1, read as the reverse complement.
AATCAGTCAATCAATCAAAGAGTGGCTCGGGTGTGACGGACATTTGTGTCCCACGGGCAGCGATGACGCTCCAATGTGTTTTGTCATTCTTGTTTGGTGTGGGTTCACAGTGTGGCGTATCAAGGGTGTGTAGAGGGGGATGTCGCCAGGCTGACTGCCTGGCAGCTACAGGCTTAAATAGTGGTGCAGTGATTGACAGGTGCGTGAGTCCAAATTAATGAGTTGTCATGGGGACAAAACAAACCAGAGTGCACAATGAGTTCCAAAACCAAACAGAACGTGACCAACAAACATGAGAAAATGAAGGTAATTGAGATGCCATGAATTAATTAATTGAAGTTTAGTGGTCAACTCTACGGAATATGTACTTTACGGTGTAGATTGCACTGTTTCATATCATGTATTTTCTTCCTTCGTGATCTACTAATACATGTGTCAATCAATCAGTCAATCAATCAAAGAGGGGCTCGGGTGTGACGGACATTTGTGTCCCACGGGCAGCGATGACGCTCCAATGTGTTTTGTCATTCTTGTTTGGTGTGGGTTCACAGTGTGGCGTATCAAGGGTGTGTAGAGGGGGATGTCGCCAGGCGGACTGCCTGGCAACTACAGGCTTAAATAGTGGCGCAGTGATTGACAGGTGCGTGAGTCCAAACTAATGACTTGTCATGGGGACAAAACAAACAAGAGTGCACAATGAGTTCCAAAACCAAACAGAAGGGGACCACAAAACATGAGAAAATTAAGGTAATTGAGATGCCATGAATGAATTAATTGAAGTTTAGTGGTCAACTCTACGGAATATGTACTTTACGGTGTAGATTGGACTGTTTCATATCATGTATTTTCTTCCTTCGTGATCTACTAATACATGTGTCAATCAATCAGTCAATCAATCAAAGAGTGGCTCGGGTGTGACGGACATTTGTGTCCCACGGGCAGGGATGACGCTCCAATGTGTGTTGTCATTCTTGTTTGGTGTGGGTTCACAGTGTGGCGTATCAAGGGTGTGTAGAGGGGGATGTCGCCAGACGGACTGCCTGGCAACTACAGGCTTAAATAGTGGTGCAGTGATTGACAGGTGCGTGAGTCCAAACTAATGAGTTGTCATGGGGACAAAACAAACAAGAGTGCACAATGAGTTCCAAAACCAAACAGAACGTGACCACAAAACATGAGAAAATGAAGGTAATTGAGATGCCATGAATTGATTAATTGAAGTTGAAAAACATATCCGGGTGTTACCATTTAGTGGTCAACTCTACGGAATATGTACTTTATGGTGTAGATTGCACTGTTTCATATCATGTATTTTCTTCCTTCGTGATCTACTAATACATGTGTCAATCAATCAAAGAGTGGCTCGGGTGTGACGGACATTTGTGCATTTGTGTCCCACGGGCAGCGATGACGCTCCAATGTGTTTTGTCATTCTTGTTTGGTGTGGGTTCACAGTGTGGCGTATCAAGGGTGTGTAGAGGGGGATGTCGCCAGGCGGACTGCCTGGCAACTACAGGCTTAAATAGTGGTGCAGTGATTGACAGGTGCGTGAGTCCAAACTAATGAGTTGTCATGGGGACAAAACAAACCAGAGTGCACAATGAGTTCCAAAACCAAACAGAACGTGACCACAAAACATGAGAAAATTAAGGTAATTGAGATGCCATGAATTAATTAATTGAAGTTTAGTGGTCAACTCTACGGAATATGTACTTTACGGTGTAGATTGCACTGTTTCATATCATGTATTTTCTTCCTTCGTGATCTACTAATACATGTGTCAATCAATCAGTCAATCAATCAAAGAGGGGCTCGGGTGTGACGGACATTTGTGTCCCACGGGCAGCGATGACGCTCCAATGTGTTTTGTCATTCTTGTTTAGTGTGGGTTCACAGTGTGGCGTATCAAGGGTGTGTAGAGGGGGATGTCACCAGGCGGACTGCCTGGCAACTACAGGCTTAAATAGTGGTGCAGTGATTGACAGGTGCGTGAGTCCAAACTAATGAGTTGTCATGGGGACAAAACAAACCAGAGTGCACAATGAGTTCCAAAACCAAACAGAACGTGACCACAAAACATGAGAAAATTAAGGTAATTGAGATGCCATGAATTAATTAATTGAAGTTTAGTGGTCAACTCTACGGAATATGTACTTTACGGTGTAGATTGCACTGTTTCATATCATGTATTTTCTTCCTTCGTGATCTACTAATACATGTGTCAATCAATCAGTCAATCAATCAAAGAGTGGCTCGGGTGTGACGGACATTTGTGTCCCACGGGCAGCGATGACGCTCCAATGTGTTTTGTCATTCTTGTTTGGTGTGGGTTCACAGTGTGGCGTATCAAGGGTATGCAGCCCTTTGAGACACTAGTGATTTAGGGCTATATAAGTAAACATTGATTGATTGATTGATAGAGGGGGATGTCGCCAGGCGGACTGCCTGGCAACTACAGGCTTAAATAGTGGTGCAGTGATTGACAGGTGCGTGAGTCCAAACTAATGAGTTGTCATGGGGACAAAACAAACCAGAGTGCACAATGAGTTCCAAAACCAAACAGAACGTGACCACAAAACATGAGAAAATGAAGGTAATTGAGATGCCATGAATTGATTAATTGAAGTTTAGTGGTCAACTCTACGGAATATGTACTTTACGGTGTAGATTGCACTGTTTCATATCATGTATTTTCTTCCTTCGTGATCTACTAATACATGTGTCAATCAATCAGTCAATCAATCAAAGAGTGGCTCGGGTGTGACGGACATTTGTGTCCCACGGGCAGGGATGACGCTCCAATGTGTGTTGTCATTCTTGTTTGGTGTGGGTTCACAGTGAGGCGTATCAAGGGTGTGTAGAGGGGGATGTCGCCAGGCTGACTGCCTGGCAACTACAGGCTTAAATAGTGGCGCAGTGATTGACAGGTGCGTGAGTCCAAACTAATGAGTTGTCATGGGGACAAAACAAACAAGAGTGCACAATGAGTTCCAAAACCAAACAGAAGGTGACCACAAAACATGAGAAAATGAAGGTAATTGAGATGCCATGAATTGATTAATTGAAGTTGAAAAACATATCCGGGTGTTACCATTTAGTGGTCAACTCTACGGAATATGTACTTTATGGTGTAGATTGCACTGTTTCATATCATGTATTTTCTTCCTTCGTGATCTACTAATACATGTGTCAATCAATCAAAGAGTGGCTCGGGTGTGACGGACATTTGTGCATTTGTGTCCCACGGGCAGCGATGACGCTCCAATGTGTTTTGTCATTCTTGTTTGGTGTGGGTTCACAGTGTGGCGTATCAAGGGTGTGTAGAGGGGGATGTCGCCAGGCTGACTGCCTGGAAACTACAGGCTTAAATAGTGGTGCAATGATTGACAGGTGCGTGAGTCCAAACTAATGAGTTGTCATGGGGACAGAACAAACAAGAGTGCACAATGAGTTCCAAAACCAAACAGAACGTGACCACAAAACATGAGAAAATGAAGGTAATTGAGATGCCATGAATTGATTAATTGAAGTTTAGTGGTCAACTCTACGGAATATGTACTTTACGGTGTAGATTGCACTGTTTCATATCATGTATTTTCTTCCTTCGTGATCTACTAATACATGTGTCAATCAATCAGTCAATCAATCAAAGAGTGGCTCGGGTGTGACGGACATTTGTGTCCCACGGGCAGCGATGACGCTGCAATTTGTTCCTTTTTAACAAGAGGTGAGAGGCCAGGCGGGGGAGGCGCAGGTAATCTTTCAAAGGCGGTCATCTCCTGCAACTGTCACGGTGGCGCTCGTCTGTCGCAGTCCTTTAATGTTTCAAACCTGTCGCCCGGGACCTTTTAAGTATCCGGTTTGAAGTTTAAAACGTTGTAAGAATGTGAAACCTAGCAGGTAAACACTTTTAAAACATGACCCGAGTTCACAAAGTTTAAATTGATGCTTTTTGTACATAAAAATAAACGATACCAGTACATGCCACCAAGAGGGATGCCAAAAAATTGTATGTTTCTCAGCTGTAATACAATTTTCTACCACTTGTGGCAGTAGTAAATTATATTTATATAGCTCTTTTCTCCAGTGACTTAAAGCGTTTTCACAGAGTGAAACCCAGCAATGACGAGATCAATATCAGAAGAAGCCTGAAGCCAATGTAATTGAGAAGTTTCTTAAGCGCAAAAATTATGATTAAATTGCATCATTATTATTATATTTAATAAAATCTTTAAAACAATGTATTTTAAAACATTTATATGCAATTAATTCTATTTGATTCATTATTTAAATATTGTTCCACCTCACCACCCCAATATTCAATCACAGTGTTACTGTTCAAACTGTGCGAAATGTGATGCCAAACACTCGTCTGTCGCAGTCCTTTAATGTTTCAAACCTGTCGCCCGGGACCTTTTAAGTATCCGGTTTGAAGTTTAAAACGTTGTAAGAATGTGAAAATTAGCAGGTAAACACTTTTAAAACATGACCCGAGTTCACAAAGTTTAAATTGATGCTTTTTGTACATAAAAATAAACGATACCAGTACATGCCACCAAGAGGGATGCCCAAAAAATTTATGTTTCTCACCAGAGTTGTAATACAATTTTCCACCACTAGTGGCAGTAGTGAATTATATTCATATAGCTCATTTCTCCAGTGACTTAAAGCGTTTTTACAGAGTGAAACCCAGCAATGACGATATCAATATCAGAAGAAGTCTGAAGCCAATGTCATTGAGAAGTTTTTTAAGCGCAAAAATTATGATTAAAATGCATCATTTTTATTATATTTCATTAAATCTTTTTTTTTATTATTTTAAAACATTTATATGCAATTAATTCTATTTGGTTCATTATTTAAATAGTGTTCCACCCCACCCCACCCAATATTCCATCACAGTGTTACTGTTCAAACTGTGTGAAATGTGATGCCAAACACTTGTTAAATTAAACCTCTGCCCTGTTTTTAATGAATACTTAGGCCGACTACGCTACTGCATCTTGATGTTGGTCATTATGGTGGTACTTGGAGAGCCGAGTGTTTTCTGAGGTGGTATTTGGTAAAAAAACAAACAAAAACAAAAGACGAACAAAAAAAAAACAGCTTTGTTGCTTTTTTAATTATGACAATTTGTTCCAGTTCTTATTTCTTATTTTTCTACGTGTTAATTAATTTATTATTATTTCTTATTTTTTTTAAATGAATATTGTCATCAATAGTATCAATATTAGTCACAATTTCACAACATAGCAGTGTGTGGAGGGAGAGGTGGCCAGCGCGCCTGCAGGAGGAAAGGTCACCGCCTCTGTCTACGGTGTTGAGGACGAGCGGGGCATGTCAATCAATAATCAATAAATCAATGCTTATTTATATAGCGCTAAATCACAAGTGTCTCAAAGGGCTGCACAAGCCACAAAGGCATCCGCTGATCAGCGTCCACATAAGGGCAAGGAAAAACTCAAAACCCAGTGGGACGTCGATGAGAATGACTTTGAGAAACCTTGGAGAGGAACGCAGATGTGGGTAACCCCCCCCTCCCTCTAGGGGAGACCGGTGCAATGGATGTCGAGTGGGTCTGACATAATATTGCGAAAGTCCTTAGCAGGTAAACACTTTTAAAACATGACCTGAGTTCACAAAATACATAAAAAAAAAACGATACCAGTACATGCTAAAGCAGTGTTTTTAACCATAGGGCCAGGGCCACCAAGAGGGATGCCCAAAAAATGTATGTTTCTCACCAAAGTTGTAATACAATTTTCCACCACTAGTGGCAGTAGTGAATTATATTTATATAGCTCTTTTCTCCAGTGACTTAAAGCGTTTTTACAGAGTGAAACCCAGCAATGACGATATCAATATCAGAAGAAGTCTGAAGCCAATCTCATTGAGAAGTTTCTTAAGCGCATAAATTATGATTAAATTGCATCATTTTTATTATATTTCATCAAATCTTAAACAAAATGTATTTTAAAACATTTATATGCAATTAATTCTATTTGATTAATTATTTAAATAGTAATAGAGTTAGTGCTGCAAGGGTCTCTGGGTATTTGTTCTTTGTGTTTATGTTGTGTTAAGGTGCGGGGGTTCTCCCGAAATGTTTTCTCTCATTCTAGTTTGGTATGGGTTCACAGTGTGGCGCATATTTGTAACAAAGTTGTTTATACGGCCACCCTCAGTGTGACCTGCATGGCTGTTGACCAAGTATGTGTGTGTGAAAGCCGCATATATTATGTGACTTGGCCAGCACGCTGTTTATGTGGAGGAAAAGAGGACGTGACGGCATGTTGTAGAGGATAGTGCCTTTAAAGGGGAACATTATCACAATTTCAAAAGGGTTAAAAACAATAAAAATCAGTTCCCAGTGGCTTGTTGTATTTTTTGAATTTTTTTTCAAAATGTTACCGGTCCCGGAATATCCCTAAATAAAGCTTTAAAGTTCTTGATTTTCGCTATTTGCGATGCGACTATCCATTTCCCTGTGACGTCATACAGTGCTGCCAATACAAACAACATGGCGGTTACCACAGCAAGATATAGCGACATTAGCTCGGATTCAGACTCGGATTTTAGCGGCTTAAGCGATTCAACAGACTACGCATGTATTGAAACAAATGGTCGGAGTATGGAGGCAGATAGCGAAAACGAAACTGAAGAAGAAATTGAAGCTATTGAGCTATTCGGCCATAGCGTGGGTGTATCTAATGAAGTGGCCCATAGCATGGCTGCCTTATTAGCATCGCCGGTAAAATGTGCGGACCAAACGATCAGGACTTTCGCATCTTGTGACACTGGAGCAACTTAAATCCGTCGATTGGTAAGTGTTTGTTTCGCATTAAATGTGGGGATCTAGTTTCAAATGTACATACAACTAGCGTAAATAGCATGTTAGCATCGATTAGCGTAGCATGTTAGCATCGATTAGCTGGCAGTCATGCCGTGACCAAATATGTCTGATTAGCACATAAGTCAACAACATCAACAACACTCACCTTAGTGATTTTGTTGACTTAATCGTTGCAAATGCATCTGCAGGTTATCCATACATCTCTGTGCCATGTCTGTCTTAGCATCGCCGGTCAAATGTGAAGACACTTTGGTACATTCAATAGGGGTCTGGCGGCAGATTTCTTGCCAGTGGTGCAACTTGAATCCCTCCCTGTTAGTGTTGTTACACCCTCCGACAACACACCGACGAGGCTTGATGTCTCCAAGGTTCCAAAAAATAGTCGAAAAAACGGAAATAACAGAGCTGAGACCCGGTGTTTGTAATGTGAAAATGAATATGGCGGGTGTGTTACGTTCTGACGTCATCGCTAAAAGACCGATAAACAGAAAGGCGTTTAATTTGCCAAAATTCACCCATTTAGAGTTCGGAAATCGGTAAAAAAAATACATGGTCTTTTTTTCTGCAACATCAAGGTATATATTGACGCTTGCATAGGTTTGGTGATAATGTTCCCCTTTAAGGTACGCTCCCAATATTGTTGTCCGGGTGGAAATCGGGAGAATGGTTGCCCAGGGATATTTTCCGAAAGGGCTCTAAACTTCGGGAATCTCCCGGGAAAATCGGGAGTTTTGGCAAGTATGAGTATTAGCGGTGAATGTGGTGTTATCGGCGGACCAGCTCTAATGTTAATTTGATATTTCCTCAATGGCCAAATGAAATTAAACGGCGGACCAGAGTTTGACACCCATGATATACAGGTACATGAATGATCTTTTTATATCACGAAACAGTAGGCAACTTGAATGTCACAGAAATGTGAAAAGTACCAGTTTAGGCACCTTTTTAAAAAGTCCGATGTGGTACTAGTATCGGATAAAATGTAAATATTGTATGTTATGTAAAACTGTTACGGTTGACAAAAATCCCAAAAGCTCCTCTTTCAAGTCCCTTCGGTGGGTCCTGATTTATAGCACCACTCAGCACAGGAGGGCACGCTTCATTCATTATTAAAGCACCCTGATGGAAAAGTAACGACGTACATGCGTACATACGAGCGTGTTTGTCGATGAAGTGGGGATGGGGGGGCGGCCGGGAGGGGGTTATATAGAGCTGGTCCGGGCACCAGACCAGAACAAAGCGCCAAAGGGAGGGCCATCTATCAGCCTGCGCCGTGGGGACCTTTCACTGCTCCTGCGGTGCCTCCTTGTCTGAAAGATGACACCGTCTGCATGGACGGCCCCCAGCCAGCAGAGAACTTTTTTTTATTTGCTACTTCCTACAGTCGTCAGGAAGAAGCTGTGGGCAGTAAAAGCTGCTATTGCCGGGCCTTTCTAAACGTTTTTTTTATTTTCTTTCCCCCCGTAGTCAGCTCGCTTGCTCGTTTTAATTGGGGGACTCACAGGTACTTTGGACATGAATCATCTTAATCACAGCATTAGATTTTATTTGTATGTATTTATTTGTATATTTTATTTATTTATTTATTTATGTATTCATCTATTCATCTATTAATCTATTTATTTATTTACTTATTATTTTTTTTATTTAATCAATTAATTAATTTATTTGTATTTACTTACTTATTTATTTATTTATTTATTTATGAATTTATTTATTCATCTATTCATCTATTTATTTATTTAATATTTTTTAAATTAATTAATTAATCTATTTTTATTTACTTTTTTCATTTATTTTATTTATGTATTTATTTATTTATTTATCCATCTATTTTTTTATTCATCCATTCATCCATTCATCTATTTAATTATTTAATATTTTTTATTTAATTAATTAATTAATCTATTTTTATTTACATATTTATTTATTTAATTTATGTATTTATTTATTTACTTATCCATCTATTTATTTATTTATTTAATTTATTTGTTTATTTATTAATCAATTTATGTTTTATGAATGAATGAATGAATGAATGAATTCATTCATTCATTCAGTCCATAGTGGATCAAATATAATAGTGAGAGTCCAGTCCATAGTGGATCTAACATAATAGTGAGAGTCCAGTCCATAGTGGATCTAACATAATAGTGAGAGTCCAGTCCATAGTGGATCTAACATAATAGTGGGAGTCCAGTCCATAGTGGATCTAACATAATAGTGGGAGTCCAGTCCATAGTGGATCTAACATAATAGTGGGCGTCCAGTCCATAGTGGATCTAACATAATAGTGAGAGTCCAGTCCATAGTGGAGCCAACATAATAGTGGGCGTCCAGTCCATAGTGGATCTAACATAATAGTGAGAGTCCAGTCCATAGTGGATCTAACATAATAGTGAGAGTCCAGTCCATAGTGGAGCCAACATAATAGTGGGCGTCCAGTCCATAGTGGATCTAACATAATAGTGAGAGTCCAGTCCATAGTAGATCTAAAATAATAGTGAGAGTCCAGTCCATAGTGAAGCCAACATAATAGTGGGAGAGTCCAGTCCATAGTGGATCTAACATAATAGTGAGAGTCCAGTCCATAGCGGATCTAACATAATAGTGAGAATCCAGTCCATAGTGGATCAAACATAATAGTGAGAGTCCAGTCCATAGTGGATCAAACATAATAGTGAGAGTCCAGTCCATATGCCTATCTCAGCTACAATTTGGCGAAAGGCGGGGCACACCCTGAACAAGTTGCCACCTCATCGTAGGGCCAACATGATACTTCGATAATTGTGAATTTTGAAATTCATGCAAATTGCATTCAGCACATGATTTTTAATAATAAGTCATATTTTTTAATGGTTATAACATATTCAAATAATGGATATCCCGGCTGGGAGGAGCTGGACCGAGTGGCTGGGGAGAGGGACGTCTGGGCTTCTCTGCTTAGGCTGCTGCCCCCGCGACCCGACCTCGGATAAGCTGAAGAAGATGGATGTGATATTCCAATGTATGTCTCATTATTATCTAAACTAAATGCATTTTTTCTACTATTATCATCTCCATAGTTTATGTATTCCACTCAATACGTGTTGGACTATCAACATCCATCATATTTCTTTTTAATATTCCCCCTTTTAGTTATTATGCATGTTGAAAGAAATGCATTTTTACTCTTTAATGACACGTTACTAAATTACGTATGATCGTGGCAAAAGGAAACGTTGCTTCTTCGAGGGTGTTTTTCTCCGACTGGAAAATGTTCCGCCTGAAATGTTTTGAGAAAAAAAAACAAACAACAACCCGACAACCTTGGAGGGGTTCTCTCAGGTGTGTTAATTTCAAGGAATAAAAAATAAGCCTGCAACGTGCCGGCGGTTCTTCATCCTTGTGATCTGACTCCCTCCTCCAGTCCGACTCCCTGGTCGGAATCCAACCGGCTCCTCTGTAGTCCTGCCCGGGGTCCGGGCCGCCGGATGGAGAAGTTCAGTCATATTTTTCCAGCAGATATATTTCTCAACTTTAGCTCAATTTTCTTATTTTAGTTTAACTTAAATGTTGACTCTAATTTTTTAACAATATGCAACTTTTATTGTCATCGTCATGTTTCCTTCTTCCACAGTTTGAGAGATGTGTCGCCTACTAGGATGACTCAGATTGGTGGAATATTGACATCCTGTAAATGTTCAGCTTCGCACGTGGCGAGAGATTTAGTGCTCACATTTTAGGTTTACATGCAATATTTAGATGTAGGTTTGGATTTAGATTTAACAGGGGAATCCGGGCTTCCCTGCTTAGGCTGCTGCCCCCGTGACCCGACCTCTGATAAGCGGAAGAAGATGGATGGATTAAGGTAATATTTCTAACATGTAGATTGTGATTTAACCTACCGGGGCGGCATAGCTCGGTTGGTAGAGTGGCCGTGCCAGCAACTTGAGGGTTGCAGGTTCGATTCCCGCTTCCGCCATCCTAGTCACTGCCGTTGTGTCCTTGGGCAAGACACTTTACCCACCTGCTCCCAGTGCACACCCACACTGGTTTAAATGTAACTTGGATATTGGGTTTCACTATGTAAAGCGCTGTGAGTCACTAGAGAAAAGCGCTATATAAATATGTTTAACTTAACATTTAGATTTAGATTCAACATTAGGACTCATATTTACATTTTGGATTTAACGTTTATATTTAGATGCAGCATTATATCCAAATATAAACGTTAAATCCAAAATGTAGATGTAACATTATCTTATATTCTGCGATGAGGTGGCGACTTGTCCAGGGTGTACCCTGCCTTCCGCCCGATTGTAGCTGAGATAGGCGCCAGCGCCCCCCCGCCATCCCGAAAGGGAATAAGCGGTAGAAAATGGATGGATGGATTGTCTTATATTACATCTAAATTGGCCCTAGTGTGTGAATGTGAGTGTGAAGGTTGTCTGTCTATCTGTGTTGGCCCTGCGATGAGGTGGCGAGTTGTCCAGGGTGTACCTTGCCTTCCGCCCGATTGTAGCTGAGATAGGCGCCAGCGCCCCCCGCGACCCCGAAAGGGAATAAGCGGTAGAAAATGGATGGATGGATATAAACGTTAAATCCAAAATGTAGATGTAACATTATCTTATATTCTGCGATGAGGTGGCGACTTGTCCAGGGCGTACCCTGCCTTCCGCCCGATTGTAGCTGAGATAGGCGCCAGCGCCCCCCCGCGACCCCGAAAGGGAATAAGCGGTAGAAAATGGATGGATGGATTATCTTATATTACATCTAAATATAAACGTTAAATCCAAAATGTAGATGTAATATTATCTTATATTCTGCGATGAGGTGGCGACTTGTCCTGGGCGTACCCTGCCTTCCGCCCGATTGTAGCTGAGATAGGCGCCAGCGCCCCCCCGCCATCCCGAAAGGGAATAAGCGGTAGAAAATGGATGGATGGATTGTCTTATATTACATCTAAATTGGCCCTAGTGTGTGAATGTGAGTGTGAAGGTTGTCTGTCTATCTGTGTTGGCCCTGCGATGAGGTGGCGAGTTGTCCAGGGTGTACCTTGCCTTCCGCCCGATTGTAGCTGAGATAGGCGCCAGGGCCCCCCGCGACCCCGAAAGGGAATAAGCGGTAGAAAATGGATGGATGGATATAAACGTTAAATCCAAAATGTAGATGTAACATTATCTTATATTCTGCGATGAGGTGGCGACTTGTCCAGGGCGTACCCTGCCTTCCGCCCGATTGTAGCTGAGATAGGCGCCAGCGCCCCCCCGCGACCCCGAAAGGGAATAAGCGGTAGAAAATGGATGGATGGATTATCTTATATTACATCTAAATATAAACGTTAAATCCAAAATGTAGATGTAATATTATCTTATATTCTGCGATGAGGTGGCGACTTGTCCTGGGCGTACCCTGCCTTCCGCCCGATTGTAGCTGAGATAGGCGCCAGCGCCCCCCCGCCATCCCGAAAGGGAATAAGCGGTAGAAAATGGATGGATGGATTGTCTTATATTACATCTAAATTGGCCCTAGTGTGTGAATGTGAGTGTGAAGGTTGTCTGTCTATCTGTGTTGGCCCTGCGATGAGGTGGCGACTTGTCCAGGGTGTACCTTGCCTTCCGCCTGATTGTAGCTGAGATAGGCGCCAGGGCCCCCCGCGACCCCGAAAGGGAATAAGCGGTAGAAAATGGATGGATGGATATAAACGTTAAATCCAAAATGTAGATGTAACATTATCTTATATTCTGCGATGAGGTGGCGACTTGTCCAGGGCGTACCCTGCCTTCCGCCCGATTGTAGCTGAGATAGGCGCCAGCGCCCCCCCGCGACCCCGAAAGGGAATAAGCGGTAGGAAATGGATGGATGGATTATCTTATATTACATCTAAATATAAACGTTAAATCCAAAATGTAGATGTAACATTATCTTATATTCTGCGATGAGGTGGTGACTTGTCCTGGGTGTACCCTGCCGTCCGCCCGATTGTAGCTGAGATAGGCGCCAGCGCCCCCCCGCGACCCCGAAAGGGAATAAGCGGTAGAAAATGGATGGATGGATTATCTTATATTACATCTAAATACAAACGTTAAATCCAAAATGTAGATGTAATATTATCTTATATTCTGCGATGAGGTGGCGACTTGTCCTGGGCGTACACTGCCTTCCGCCCGATTGTAGCTGAGATAGGCGCCAGCGCCCCCCCGCGACCCCGAAAGGGAATAAGCGGTAGAAAATGGATGGATGGATTATCTTATATTATATCTAAATATAAACGTTAAATCCAAAATGTAGATGTAACATTATCTTATATTCTGCGATGAGGTGGCGACTTGTCCTGGGCGTACCCTGCCTTCCGCCCGATTGTAGCTGAGATAGGCGCCAGCGCCCCCCCGCGACCCCGAAAGGGAATAAGCGGTAGAAAATGGATGGATGGATTGTCTTATATTACATCTAAATATAAACGTTAAATCCAAAATGTAGATGTAACATTATCTTATATTCTGCGATGAGGTGGCGACTTGTCCAGGGCGTACCCTGCCTTCCGCCCGATTGTAGCTGAGATAGGCGCCAGCGCCCCTCCGCCACCCCGAAAGGGAATAAGCGGTAAAAAATGGATGGATGGATTATCTTATATTACATCTAAATATAAACGTTAAATCCAAAATGTAGATGTAACATTATCTTATATTCTGCGATGAGGTGGCGACTTGTCCTGGGCGTACCCTGCCTTCCGCCCGATTGTAGCTGAGATAGGCGCCAGCGCCCCCCCGCGACCCCGAAAGGGAATAAGCGGTAGAAAATGGATGGATGGATGATCTTATATTACATCTAAATATAAACGTTAAATCCAAAATGTAGATGTAACATTATCTTATATTCTGCGATGAGGTGGCGACTTGTCCAGAGCGTACCCTGCCTTCTGCCCGATTGTAGCTGAGATAGGCGCCAGCGCCCCCCGCAACCCCAAAAGGGAATAAGCGGTAGGAAATGGATGGATTATCTTATATTAGGCACCCAATATTCAGAGTTTATTTTTGCCAGCACCGCTAAGTTCTTGGTCAAGACTGCCCTGAAGACCGCCCCTGCTTATACAGGCCGTCACGTCAAAGCTGGGAGAAAGATTGTGTTAATGTGTAAACAAAGATGCAGAGTCAATAATGCAGGTGGATTTGCAGGGCCAGGACCAACAATCCAAAAACTCTTCCAGCTTTTGGGTTATTCACGACATATTGACCGAGACATGGCAGGCGCTCCTGCTCTGATGTTTTGCACTCAGAACACTTTTTGACTTGGAAAACATCGAGAACAGGAACCGAAAAACAAGCGATCCTCGTGTTACGACATCGTGGTTGCGCATTAATCATTCCTACTGTCCGAAAAGAAAAAAAAAGGGTACTCTTTTCTTTTGTCGTTTTTTTGTCAGCATGTGGCTGACTTCTGGTGGGAGTGCGTCAAAGGAAAGGAAAGTCAAAGTTCAAAGAGACAGGATAGGTACCATTAACATTTGTACCGGTACTAAACGATACCAATTTCTGGTACCCCACCTTCTGCCTGAATGCAGCTGAGATAGGCTCCGGCACCCCCCGCGACCCCAAAAGGGACAAGCGGTATAGAAAATATATGGTTGGATGTGTGTATTAATGAATATAAGTAGAAACTTTTTTTTTTTTTAATCTAATTTTATTGCCGCCTTCCGCCCGAATGCAGCTGAGATAGGCTCCAGCACCCCCATGGACCTAAAAAAGGGACAAGCGGTAGAAAGTGGATGGTTGGATGTGTGTATTAATGAATTAAAATAAATAAATAAATCAAAACATCGAATTTTATTGCCGCCTTCTGTCCGAATGCAGCTGAGATAGGCTCCAGCACCCCCATGGACCTAAAAAAGGGACAAGCGGTAGAAAGTGGATGGTTGGATGTGTGTATTAATGAATTAAAATAAATAAATAAATCAAAACATCGAATTTTATTGCCGCCTTCTGTCCGAATGCAGCTGAGATAGGCTCCAGCACCCCCCACGAACTTAAAAAAGGGACAAGCGGTAGAAAATGGATGGTTGGATGTGTGTAAAAATGAATATCATTTAAAATACAAAAATAAAAAAACTAACGATTTTTATTGCCGCCTTCCGCCTGAATGCAGCTGAGATAGGTTCCAGCACCCCCAGTGACCCCCAAAAAAGGGACAAGGGGTAGAAAATGGATGGTTGGATGTGTGTATTAATGAATGAAAATAAAAAAATAAAAAAATATATTTAAAAAATCTAATTTTATTGCCACCTTCCGCCTGAATGCAGCTGAGAAAGGCTCCAGCACCCCCTGCGAACCTAAAAAAGGGACAAGCGGTAGCAAATGGATGGTTGGATGTGTGTATTATTGAATAAAAATAAATGAATTAATAAATAAATAAATAAAAAATCTATTTTTATTGCCGCCTTCCGCCTGAATGCAGCTGAGATAGGCTCCATCACCCCCCGCGACCTCAAAAGGGACAAGCGGTAGAAAATGGATGGTTGGATGTGTGTATTAATGAATATCATTTAAAATAAATGAATAAATAAAAAAACTAACGATTTTTATTGCCGCCTTTCGCCTGAATGCAGCTGAGATGGACTCCAGCACCCTCAGCAACTCCAAAAGGGACAAGCGGTAGAAAATGGATGGTTGGATGTGTGTATTAATGAATGAAAATAAATAAATAAATAAATAAAAAAAATCTAATTTTATTACCACCTTCCGCCTGAATGCAGCTGAGATAGGTTCCAGCACCCCCAGTGCCCCCCAAAAAAGGGACAAGCGGTAGAAAATGGATGGTTGGATGTGTGTTTTAATGAATATCATTTAAAATAAATACATTAAAAAAAAAAAACGATTTTTATTGCCGCCTTCCGTCTGAATGCAGCTGAAATGGACTCCAACACCCTCAGCAACTCCAAAAGGGACAACCGGTAGAAAATGGATGGTTGGATGTGTGTATTAATGAATGAAAATAAATAAATAAATCAAATTTTATTGCCGCCTTCCGTCTGAATGCAGCTGAGATAGGTTCCAGCACCCCCAGTGACCCCAAAAAAGGGACAAGCGGTAGAAAATGGATGTTTGGATGTGTGTATTAATGAAGGAAAATAAATAAATGAATAAATACATTTTAAAACATCAAATTTTATTGCCGCCTTCCGCCCGAATGCAGCTGAGATAGGCTCCAAAACCCCCTGCGACCTCAAAAGGGACAAGCGGTAGAAAATGGATGGTTGGATGTGTGTATTAATGAATATCATTTAAAATAAATAAATAAATAAATAAAAAAAACGATTTTCATTGCCGCCTTCCACCTGAATGCAGCTGAGATAGGCTCCATCACCCCACGCGACCTCAAAAGGGACAAGCGGTAGAAAATGGATGGTTGGATGTGTGTATTAATGAATATCATTTAAAATAAATAAATAAATAAAAAAACTAACGATTTTTATTGCCGCCTTTCGTCTGAATGCAGCTGAGATGGACTCCAGCACCCCCAGCAACCCCAAAAGGGACAAGAGGTAGGAAATGGATGGTTGGATGTGTGTATTAATTAATGAAAATAAATAAATAAATAATTCAAATTTTATTGCCGCCTTCCGCCTGAATGCAGCTGAGATAGGTTCCAGCACCCCCAGTGACCCCAAAAAAGGGACAAGCGGTAGAAAATGGATGTTTGGATGTGTGTATTAATGAAGGAAAATAAATAAATGAATAAATACATTTTAAAACATCTAATTTTATTGCCGCCTTCCGCCCGAATGCAGCTGAGATAGGCTCCAAAACCCCCTGCGACCTCAAAAGGGACAAGCGGTAGAAAATGGATGGTTGGATGTGTGTATTAATGAATATCATTTAAAATAAATAAATAAATAAATAAAAAAAACGATTTTCATTGCCGCCTTCCGTCTGAATGCAGCTGAGATGGACTCCAGCACCCTCAGCAACCCCAAAAGGGACAAGCGGTAGAAAATGGATGGTTGGATGTGTGTATTAATGAATGAAAATAAATAAATAAATAAATAAAATAAAATTTTATTGCCGCCTTCCGCCTGAATGCAGC
Organism: Nerophis ophidion; assembly: GCF_033978795.1. Taxonomy (NCBI): domain Eukaryota; kingdom Metazoa; phylum Chordata; class Actinopteri; order Syngnathiformes; family Syngnathidae; genus Nerophis; species Nerophis ophidion. The sequence continues at coordinate 7,252,868 of NC_084623.1, read as the reverse complement.
TGAGATAGGCTCCAGCACCCCCAGTGACCCCAAAAAAGGGACAAGCGGTAGGAAATGGATGGTTTGATGTGTGTATTAATGAATATAAGTAAAAAAAAAAAAAAAAAAATAAAAATCCTATTTTATTGCTGCCTTTCGCCTGAATGCAGCTGAGATAGGCTCCCCTCATCTGCGGTCCCCTCCAAGGTTTCTCATTGTCCCATTGGGTTGAGTTTTTCCTTGCCCTTATGTCGTTGTGGCTTGTGCAGCCCTTTGAGACAGTTGTGATTTCGGGCTATAGAAGTAAACATTGATTGATTGATTGATTGACGTTAAGATAACATGGAGTCTCTCCTCCAGGATAGAGCTATCACTTTTGCATTACGAATTCTGAATGCATTGCCTCTCGCGAGAGAGTTAACCTAGTCCACATACGGATGTCCAATTAAGGCTCCTTAGTTTATTTTGGATTCAACCATTATTTACTTAAATCTGGAGGTTCGCTATCTTTAAGTTGAATATTTACATATGAATCCATTAATTAAAGTTAAAGTACCAATGATAGTCACACACATACACTAGGTGTGGTGAAATCATTTCCAGCATTTGACCCATCACCCTTAATCACCCCCTGGGAGGTGAGGGGAGCAGTGAGCAGTGAAGTGAAGTGAATTATATTTATATAGCGGTTTTCTCTAGTGACTCAAAGCACTTTACATAGTGAAACCCAATATCTAAGTTACATTTAAAGCAGTGTGGGTGGCACTGGGAGCAGGTGGGTAATGTGTCTTGCCCAAGGACACAACGGCAGTGACTAGGATGGCGGAAGCGGGAATCGAACCTGCAACCCTCAAGTTGCTGGCACGGCCGCTCTACCAACCGAGCTGCAGCGGTGGCCGCGGCTGGGAATACATTTTGGTGATTTAACCCCCAATTCCAATTCTTGATGCTGAGTGCCAAGCAGGGAGGTAATAAGTCCCATTTTTATAGTCTTTGGTATGACTCAGCTGGGGATTTGAACTCAGAACCTAGCGATCCCAGGGCGGACACTCTAACCACTAGGCCACTGAGTAGGTTGGGAGTAAAAACTATTTGCATCGTGGACGCCAGCAAAAGAAAAATCCGTAAATTAGTTGCGCCGTTTTATAAGCCGCGGGATTCAAGCGTAGGCAAAAAGTAGTCCGGAATATACGGTACCAAGAAAAGATAAGGTAGTTTATTGACGCATATATTTCCTGGAGTTTGCCACCTGTGAACCAGCGTGTAATGAATCCGATCATGCTAAAACAGGACTCGGTCACGGAACTCATCCATATTCCGAGGATCCTCCGTCCCATAATTCCTAGCAGCTCAGCGTGCGGGACTTGTGAGCCGCCTGTGATTAAAGGTGAGACGTCCTGGATGAAAGACTGTCTTTCTGTGGACACAAAAGAGGATTTTCAAGCCTCAAGTGGGAGCGAAATTCTACGGACGTTCCTTATTTCGGTCTGATTATTATCTGTCCAGCGGTGAGACGGCGGGATATTTGCTCTGAGCCACCGCGCCCGGAGAAGGGATCCTTCAAGGTCTAACGTCGTTATTAGGAGAGTCAACGACATCACTAACATCTGTGTGTGTTTACTTTGGTCTTGTGCACCTGTGTTTAGGGTTTTTGGATTGTCCAAAGACATATTTGTCTTATGTAAGCAGTACTAGGATAGGGGCCTTCTAGTGTAATATTCAATCAATGTTTATCTATATAGCCCTAAATCACAAGTGTCTCAAAGGGCTGCACAAGCCACAACGGCACCCACGGATCAGAGCCCACATAAGGGCAAGGAAAAACTCACGACCCAATGGGATGTCAATGTGAATGACAATGAAAAACCTTGGAGAGGACCACAGATGTCATCCGGTCTCCCACTCTAGGGGAGACCGGATACAAATGGACGTCGAGTGGGTCTAGCATAATATTGCGAGAGTCCAGTCCATGGTGGATCTAACATAATAGTGAGAGTCCAGTCCATAGTGGATCTAACATAATAGTGAGAGTCCGGTCCATAGTGGATCCAACTTAATAGTGAGAGTCCAGTCCATAGTGGATCTAACATAATAGTGAGAGTCCGGTCCATAGTGGATCTAACATAATAGTGAGAGTCCAGTCCACAGTGGATCTAACATAATAGCGAGAGTCCAGTCCATAGTGGATCTAACATAATAGTGAGAGTCCAGTCCATAGTGGATCTAACATAATAGTGAGAGTCCAGGCCATAGTGGATCCAACATAATAGTAAGAGTCCAGTCCATAGTGGATCCAACACAATAGTGAGAGTCCAGTCCATAGTGGATCTAACATAATATTGAGAGTCCAGTCCATAGTGGATCTAACATTGTGAGAGTCCAGTCCATAGTGGATCTAACATAATAGTGAGAGTCCAGTCCATAGTGGATCTAACATAATAGTAAGAGTCCAGTCCATAGTGGATCTAACATAATAGTGAGAGTCCAGTCCATAGTGCATCTAACATAATAGTGAGAGTCCAGTCCATAGTGGATCTATCATAATAGCGAGAGTCCAGTCCATAGTGGATCTAACATAATAGTGGGAGTCCAGTCCATAGTGGATCTAACATAATAGTGAGAGTCCAGTCCATAGTGGATTAAACATAATAGGGAGAGTCCAGTCCATAGTGGATCTAACATAATAGTGAGAGTCCAGTCCATAGTTGATCTAACATAATAGTGAGAGTCCAGTCCATAGTGGATCCAACACAATAGTGAGAGTCCAGTCCATAGTAGATCTAACATAATAGTGAGAGTCCAGTCCATAGTGGATCTAACATAATAGTGAGAGTCCAGTCCATAGTGGATCCAACACAATAGTGAGAGTCCAGTCCATAGTGGATCTAACATAATATTGAGAGTCCAGTCCATAGTGGATCTAACATTGTGAGAGTCCAGTCCATTGTGGATCTAACATAATAGTGAGAGTCCAGTCCATAGTGGATATAACATAATAGTGGGAGTCCAGTCTATAGTGGATCCAACATAATAATGAGAGTCCAGTCCATAGTGGGGCCAGCAGGAGACCATCCCGAGGTCAGCAGCACAGAGGTGTCCCCAACCGATGCGCAGGCAAGCGGTCCACCCCGGGTCTCGACTCTGGACAGCCAGCATTTCATACATGGCCACCGGACCTGTGCCCCATCCCTGTATTTAGTGACAGTGGTTTTCTAAAGTGTTCCTGAGCCCATGTGCTGATATTCTTTACACACTGGCGTCACTTTTTGATGCAGTACCGCCTGAAGGATTGAAGGTCCATAATATAATAATTCTTAAAATAATAATAAATGGAATGGAATGGAGAAACTATACCACTGTTTTTAGCTGTAAAATTCAAACATAGCTGCCAGTTTTGCTTTTAACCGTAAAATTTTGATGTTTTAATGTTTTTTTGTTACTTTTTTAAAATGTTTTAGTTTTTTACTGTATCTAGAAAAAAAACAGTGCTAAAGTTGATTTTACGGTAAAAAAAAACTCAGTCGGTGGAATTTAACTGTAAAATCTATTGTGAATTTTACGATCTACAATTAGATTGGTAATTTGTTTTGAAATCATAAGTTAAGTAGATATTTAAGTACAGTACTTATCTTTATTTTCACCCCCAAAATATTTTTGGGAATAGAGATGGGCTCTGGCACCGCCCGCATCTGCGAAAGGGACAAGCGGTAGAAAATGGATGGATATTTTTGGAATACATGATGATATGATATTTCCATCCATCCATCTATCAATTTTCTACCGCTTATTCCTTTTGGGGTCGGGGGTGCTGGTGCCTTTCTCAGCTACAATTGGGAAGAAGGCTGGGTGCACCCTGGACAAGTCGCCAACTCATCGTCGGGCCAATATAATACTTGGATTTTGATAATATTGAATTTTGAAATTCATGCAAATTGCATCCAGCACATGATTTTAAATGTCATAAGGGACAGAAAAAAATTAAGCACTTTATTGACGCATATTATTTCCAGGCCTTAAAATAATGTGGCGGGCCAGATTTGGCCCCCGGGCCTTGAGGTTTGACACCCGTGCAATTAAAGCATACATGTCAGTCGGAGAATAATGCATTAATGATGTACTTTGAACCCTCATAATGGATTTATTCATTAATAATTGATAATCAAATAGATTGAAAGGAATCGAATGTTTTCCACTTCCATGCATCCAGATGGACATCAGTCATCTATGTGATCAATAATCATCTATAATCCATGTGCAACAACAGTAAAACAAATGTAAAAAATTGCAAATTCAATTAAAAAAAAATCTGTTGTACATTTTCTGGAAGACAAAAGAAATGTAGTGTTATTGTTTGTATTCAAAGCCGGTCATATTAAAAATTTTTTGTCAGTGCCTAACTGAGGAAACTGTTGATATAGAAGACTAAAGACATTTATTTTCCGGACTATCTCAAAACTCGACAGTGCGCCTTATGACCCCGGTGCGCCTAATGTACGGAAAATAATTCTGGTTTTGCTTACCGACCTCGAAGCAATTTTATTCGGTACATGGTGTAATGATAAGCGTGACCGGTAGATGGCAGTCAAACATAAGAGATACGTGAAGACAGCACTATGATGGCAATATGACTCAAGTAAACAACACCAACATTTTATAAGTTCAATTGAAAATATAGAACATTACACACAGCGCTCAAAAATGTATCAAAATGTTTTAGTATGACTTTAGTGAGCTATGAAGCCACACCGCTTAATGTGCTTCAACATAGTAGTATTATTATGGTGTGTGTATAAGGTAAGTCGTATTATCTGGCGTTTTGTTTCGCATTATTATGCAAAATGAACTTTTCTTATCTTCTGGTGCCTGCTGATCTGTATTTGGGATCTGCATACGTCCTGAAAACTTACGCGTTTCCGCCTTTGTAGACTGCCATAGTCAATAAGCTTCTTCTTTTTCTCTATCTTCTTGTTATGAGACATTTATCCTCCGCTGTTGCCATTTTTAATATAAAGTGGTGTAAAGTTCTTACTTATATCTGTCAGTAAACTCGCCATGAAAGCGCTAAAACATACCGGTGTTGTGAGTTTACATTATTCACCCAAGGAACTTTAGTTGTTAGAGAGTTCCGGCCCTATAATCCGGTGTGTTTTATATATAAAAAAAGATCGAAAATAGACTGTTTATTGGTAGTCCACCTTATAATCCGGTGCGCCCTATGGTCCGGAAAAAACGGTGATTAACTGTGATTCATTAAAAAGTGTGATTATTCTGATTAAAAAATAAATAAAAATAAATAAATAAATAAAATAAAATAAAAAAATAATAATAAAAAATATATATATACATATATAATTTTCCCTATAAAATTGGGACTTTTATCAAGTAAAATTACGACTCTTTTTATAAAATTGCTAAAATGTTAAGCTTTTCTTGTAAAATTGCGACTCTTATTGAGTAAAAGTCCAACTTTTATCACAACATTGGCCCTGCGATGAGGTGGTGACTTGTCCAAGGTGTAACCCGCCTTCCGCCCGAATGCAACTGAGATAGGCTCCAGCACCCCCCGCGACCCCAAACGGGACAGGCGGTAGGAAATGGATGGATGGACGGATGGAACATATTTTTATCAGATTGATGGCACTTTAGAATTGTGATTATTTTCACTTAAAATACTTCATAATGGTATTTAATTTTCACTTAATTGATCAACCCCAAAATTGTGTCATAAATACAAATGTATGTCACATACGTTTTTTTACGACTCCTTTACTGCGCCCTATAATCCGGTGCGCCTTATGTATGAAAAACGCTCGAAAATAGACCGTTCATGTATGAAAAAATATTAAAAAATAGACCATTCATCGGCAGTGCACCTTATAATCCGGTGCGCCCTATGGTCAGAAAAATATGGTTATAACCTGTGATTTATCAAAAAGTGCGCGTATTTTGATAAAAAAAAAAAAATAATAATAATTTTAATCAGATTAATATCACTTTAGAATTGTGATTATTCACACTTAAAATACTTCATAATCATATTTAATTTTCACTTAATTGATCAACCCCAAAATTGTGACATAAATACAATTGTATTGTCAGTATGTCACACACGTTTTATCACTCCTTTAATGCGCCCTATAATCCGGTGCGCATTGTATATGAAAAAAGATCGAACATGGACCAATTAATCGGCAGTGCGCCTTATAATCCGGTGCACCCTATGGTCCGGAAAACACGGTAATAACCTGTGATTTATTAAAAAGTGTGATTATTCTGATTTAAAAAAATATATATATATTTTTTAATCACTTTGATGGCACTTTAGAACTGTGATTATTCACATTTAAAATACTTAAAAATGGTATTTAATTAGGATTCAACTGATCAACCCCAAAATGGTGACATGAATACAATTGTATTGTCAGTATGTCACACATGTTTTTTTGACTCCTTTAATGCGCCTTATAATCCGGTGCGCCTTATATATGAAAAAAGATCAAAAATAGACCAATTAATTGGCAGTGCGCCTTATAATTCGGTGCGCCCTATGGTCCGAAAAATACGGTATTAACCTGTGATTTATTAAAAAGTGTGATTATAATATTTGATTATACATGGTCACTACTGTCTACTTTGTCTTGTTATATTCTTATTTTACTGTTATATTTTTATTCCCATTGTTGCTTTTTAGTTTTTATTTTTATTGTAATATTTCTCTATTTTGTTTCCATTTAAACCCCCATCATTTACTTTTTACTTTTATTTAAATTGATCTCAACTCTGTACACTGCTGCTGGAATTTTAATTTTCCTGAAGGAACTCTCCTGAAGGAATCAATAAAGTACTATCTATCTATTTATATATTCTGATTTAAAAAAAAAAAAAAAAAAAAAAAAAAAAAAATATATATATATATATATTTTTTTAATCACTTTGATGGCACCTTAGAACTGTGATTATTCACATTTAAAATACTTAAAAATGGTATTTAATTAGGATTCAACTGATCAACCCCAAAATTGTGACATAAATACAATTGTATTGTCAGTATGTCACACACGTTTTTATGACTTTTTTAATGCGCCTTATATATGAAAAAAAAGATGGAAAATAGACCATTCATTAGCATTGGGATTTATAATCCGGTGCGCCCTATGGTCCGGAAAACACGGTAATAACCTGTGATTTATTAAAAAAGTGTGATTATTCTGATTAAAAAAAATATATTCTAATTTTAATACCATTTATGGCACTTTAGAATTGTGATTATTCACACTTAAAATACTTCATAATCGTATTCAATTTTCAGTTAATTGATCATCCTCAAAATTGTGACATAAATACAATTGTATTGTCAGTATGTCACACATGTTTTTTGACTCCTTTAATGCGCCTTATAATCCGGTGCGCCTTATATATGAAAAAAGATCGAACATGGACCAATTAATCGGCGGTGCGCCTTATAATCCGGTGCTCCCTATGGTCCGAAAAATACGGTATTAACCTGTGCTTTATTAAAAAGTGTGATTATTCTGATTAAAAAAAAAATGTATATTTTTTTAAATCACTTTGATGGCACTTTAGAACTGTGATTATTCACACTTAAAATACTTAAAAATGGTATTTAATTAGGATTTAACTGATCAACCCCAAAATGGTGACATGAATACAATTGTATTGTCAGTATGTCACACATGTTTTTATGACTTCTTTAATGCGCCTTATATATGAAAAAAGATCGAAAATAGATTAATTAATCGGCAGTGCGCCTTATAATCCGGTGCGCCCTATGGTCCGAAAAATACGGCACTAACCTGTGATTTATTAAAAAGTGTGATTATTCTTATTAAAAAATATATTTTCTAATTTTAATACCATTAATGGCACTTTAGAATTGTGATTATTCGCACTTAAAATACTTCATAATCGTATTTAATTTTCAGTTGATCATCCCCAAAATGGTGACATAAATACAATTGTATTGTCAGTATGTCACACATGTTTTTTGACTCCTTTAATGCGCCTTATAATCCGGTGCGCCTTATATATGAAAAAAGATCGAACATGGACCAATTAATCGGCGGTGTGCCTTATAATCCGGTGCTCCCTATGGTCCGAAAAATACGGTATTAACCTGTGATTTATTAAAAAGTGTGATTATTCGGATGAAAAAAATATATATATATATATTTTTTTTATCACTTTGATGGCACCTTAGAACTGTGATTATTCACACTTAAAATACTTAAAAATGGTATTTAATTAGGATTCAACTGATCAACCCCAAAATTGTGACATAAATACAATTGTATTGTCAGTATGTCACACATGTTTTTATGACTTCTTTAATGCGCCTTATATATGAAAAAAGATCGAAAATAGATTAATTAATCGGCAGTGCACCTTATAATCCGGTGCGCCCTATGGTACGGAAAATACGGCACTAACCTGTGATTTATTAAAAAGTGTGATTATTCTTATTAAAAAATATATATTCTAATTTTAATACCATTAATGGCACTTTAGAATTGTGATTATTCGCACTTAAAATACTTCATAATCGTATTTAATTTTCAGTTGATCATCCCCAAAATGGTGACATAAATACAATTGTATTGTCAGTATGTCACACATGTTTTTATGACTCCTTTAATGCGCCTTATAATCCGGTGCGCCTTATATATGAAAAAAGATCGAACATGGACCAATTAATCGGCGGTGTGCCTTATAATCCGGTGCTCCCTATGGTCCGAAAAATACGGTATTAACCTGTGATTTATTAAAAAGTGTGATTATTCGGATGAAAAAAATATATATATATATATTTTTTTTATCACTTTGATGGCACCTTAGAACTGTGATTATTCACACTTAAAATACTTAAAAATGGTATTTAATTAGGATTCAACTGATCAACCCCAAAATTGTGACATAAATACAATTGTATTGTCAGTATGTCACACACGTTTTTATGACTCCTTTAATGCGCCTTATAATCCGGTGCGCCTTATATATGAAAAAAGATCGAAAATAGACCAATTAATCTGCAGTGCACCTTATAATCCGGTGCGCCCTATGGCCCGAAAAATACGGTATTAACCTGTGATTTATTAAAAAGTGTGATTATTCTGATTAAAAAAAAATATGTATATTTTTTTAAATCACTTTGATGGCACTTTAGAACTGTGATTATTCACACTTAAAATACTTAAAAATGGTATTTAATTAGGATTCCACTGATCAACCCCAAAATTGTGACATAAATACAATTGTATTGTCAGTATGTCACACATGTTTTTATGACTCCTTTAATGCGCCTTATAATCCGGTGCGCCTTATATATGAAAAAACGATGGAAAATAGACCATTCATTAGCATTGGGATTTATAATCCGGTGCGCCCTATGGTCCGGAAAATACAGTGTAGGTCTGCAAAGAAATAACCGGACCAATTTTTCTTCTTTCACCTTCTGTAATGCAAAGGGAAACACTTCTATTTCAAATAAACGTATTCTCCTTTCAGTAAAAGTGGGAAGCCACTTTAAAGCAACAATTCATTTCCGGACAATTTGCAGAAAGCGGCGACTGTTGGCGGCAAAGGTTCCGTTTACAGTTGTGGGAGGGAAGCCTCCAGACAGTCATCGCTCACTCTGGGTTCACCTCTGTGGCAGAGGGCACGGGCGGAAGCTTTCACACTTTCTTCAAATCAAATCAATGCCTGATCCATCACGGGCTCCTGGCCTCTGGGCGGCTTTGGACCAGTAAGGACTGCTGTCGGTTGTACCCACTGGCTAATATGTGTGTGTGTGTGTGTGTGTGTGTGTGCACAGTAATTGAATTATTGAGGCCCCCCTGGGGAGCTTTCCATCTGCTTTAATATGAGATCTGACAAATGCAAGACACTTTGACGGATACATAAGCAGATGTTGAGGCGGGTGAGTTTTAAAGGATCCTAAGTGTCTTTGGCCAGCCAGGCTCAAGACGCGGTGAGAAGTAAATGTGTGTTTATGTACTGGAATACACTATTCTCCATTTATATATTGTGACCTGAATATTAGTGGAATTGATACAAATTAATAGCATTTACGAAAAAAAAAAAAAAACATGTGGAGTTGGCATGGATATCACCACATGTGTCGGGACCGTGACATGGCTTTGTTTCGCCTCTTCCACGCAAAGGATGATTCGAACGGGCGAGACGTGAATGTAAGTACATGGTTTTTATTCATACACTATAATACAGAAAGGCAAAACAAAAAGCACGCTCGATGGCGGATGATAATCTATGCTAAAATTTAGAACAAAAACAGCACAATGCATCCATCCATCCATCTTCTTCCGCTTATCCGAGGTCGGGTCGCGGGGGCAACAGCCTAAGCAGGGAAACCCAGACTTCCCTCTCCCTAGCCACTTCGTCTAGCTCTTCCCGGGGGATCCCGAGGCGTTCCCAGGCCAGTCGGGAGACATAGTCTTCCCAACGTGTCCTGGGTCTTCCCCGTGGCCTCCTACCGGTTGGACGTGCCCTAAACACCTCCCTAGGGAGGCGTTCGGGTGGCATCCTGACCAGATTCCCGAACCACCTCATCTGGCTCCTCTCGATGTGGAGGAGCAGCGGCTTTACTTTGAGTTCCTCCCGGATGGCAGAGCTTCTCACCCTATCTCTAAGGGAGAGACCCAAACTCATTTCGGCCGCTTGTACCCGTGATCTTATCCTTTCGGTCATGACCCAAAGCTCATGACCATAGGTGAGGATGGGAACGTAGATCGACCGGAAAATTGAGAGCTTTGCCTTCCGGCTCAGCTCCTTCTTCCCCACAACGGATCGGTACAACGTCCGCATTACTGAAGACGCCGCACCGATCCGCCTGTCGATCTCACGATCCACTCTTCCCTCACTCGTGAACAAGACTCCGAGGTACTTGAACTCCTCCACTTGGGGCAGGGTCTCCTCCTCAACCCGGAAAACAGCACAATGGCAATACGGAAAAAAACCAGAAGATACTATAAAAGGCACATGGCAAACCAAAAACTAGCACTGAGGCATATAAACAAAGAAGTCTTACTCGGCGTGGTCGAACAAACAGCGTGGCAAAGCATGAGGGTCCGGCAAGGAAAGGTAAGTGCGTGGTCGTGAGTATTCAACACAGTCCAGTAGGTAAAGAAGCCAGGCCGAGGAAAGGAAAACAAATGACTTAAATACTGCTGTGGTAATCAGAACCAGGTGTGAGAGGCTGAGGATCGGGGCGTGACTAAGGGGACCAGGTGGAAACTAATGGGTTGGCATGGAAACAAACAAAACCAGGAAGTGCAAAATGTCAAGCAAGAGTCCAAAAACAAAAACAGAACATGACCAAACATGAACCTGATTTACAGGCATGACAACATGGGCTCAGGAACACTTCAGAAAACCACTGTCACTAAATACAGTCGGTCGCTACATCTGTAAGTGCAGGTTAAAGCTCTACTATGCAAAGCGAAAGCCATTTATCAACAACACCCAGAAACACCGCTGGCTTCTCTGGGCCTAATCTCATCTAAGATGGACTGATGCAAAGTGGAAAGGTGTTCTGTGGTCTGACGAGTCCGCGTTTAAGTTTTTATGGTAAATAAAAATAGAATACATCCATCCATTTTCTTCCGCTTATCCGAGGTCGGGTCACGGGGGCAGCAGCCTAAGCAGGGAAGTCCAGACTTCCCTCACCCGAGGCGTTCCCAGGCCAGCCGGGAGACATAGTCTACCCATCGTGTCCTGGGTCTTCCCCGTGGCCTCCTACCGGTTGGACATGGCCGAAACACCTCTCTAGGGAGGCGTTCGGGTGGCATCCTGACCAGATGCCCGAACCACCTCATCTGGCTCCTCTCCATGTGGAGGAGCAGCAGTTTTACTTTGAGTTCCTCCCGGATGGCAGAGCTTCTCAACCTATCTCTAAGGGAGAGACCCAAAAACCCGGGCGGTGGAAACTCATTTCGGACCGTGATCTTGTCCTTTCGGTCATAACCCAAAAATTAATGACCATAGGTGAGGATGGGAACGTAGATCGACCTTTAAATTGAGAGCTTTGCCTTCCGGCTCAGCTCCTTCTTCACCACAACGGATCGATACAGCGTCCGCATTACTGATCCACTCTTCCCTGAGTCGTGAACAAGACTCTGAGGTACTTGAACTCCTCCACTTGGGGCAGGGTCTCCTCCCCAACCCGGAGTATAACCTACACAGTGGCCTAGTGGTTAGAGTGTCCGCCCTAAGATGGGTAGGTTACGAGTTCAAACCCCGGCCGAGTCATACCAAAGACTATATATGAAAAAAAAATGGGACCCATTACCTCCCTGATTGACACTCAGCTTCGGGGTTGGAATTGGGGGTTAAATCAACAAAAATGAATCCCGGGCGTGGCCACCTGTGCTGCTCACTGCTCCCCCCCCCCCACCTCCTAGGGGGTGATCAAGGGTGACGGGAGAATGCAGAGAATAATTTTGACACACCTGTTAAAGACAACTGATGATTAGATTAACACGTAGCATTTTGCGCAAAATAAACATCTGCCCGCCCGTCGGTACTTTAACTTTACTTTTTAATATATATATATATATATATATATATATAAACTTTTTTATTATACATATTTTTTTTAACATAACAAATTAATTAGAGGGTTATCGCGTTATATCCTATAAATAAGTTAATCAAAATCTTAATTAGGGTTTTTACATGTGGTTTTACACTAATCTATGCAAGAATAATGTAAACATACCAAGTGGGTGAATAGGGGGACCCCCTTCAGGAGTCTTGTGTAGGGGGGGCCCCAGAATGTGACGCCGGGGCCCCCCGGTGAGCAGTATAACATTTTTTCCCTCCCACACAAACCCAAATTGACCAGGCTGCTAAAGGTGAAGACGTGTGTTTAGTTTGCAACCCTAATTTTTCATTGTTCAGGTTTAACGGTACTTTTTTTTTAAGCTTTAAGCACAGCATTTAAGTCCAAACGCCGGAGGGAAGATCTTCTTTTTACGGGCTTGTCGATTGCCGGAGCCGAGCAATTTGAGGAGGCGATAACTCTTCGATCATAAAAGCCCATCTTTACGTTTTCTTGGCTGACGGAAATAGCCCAGGAGCTCCCAAATCTTAAACCGGTTGACGTTTTTTTTTTACGTTTATGACTGGAGGCGAAGAAACACAAATCACAACATTTGTAAGAGTTTGAACGCGCGCGGTAAAAAGAAAAAAAGTTTAATTAAGAAGGAGACGGTTGGATATTTAAAAGAATCCTACTGCCTCTCTCAATATTGAACTGACATTATAGTTCAATCAATCAATCAATGTTTATTTATATAGCCCCAAATCACAAATGTCTCAAAGGACTGCACAAATCATTACGACTACGACATCCTCGGAAGAACCCACAAAAGGGCAAGGAAAACTCACACCCAGTGGGCAGGGAGAATTCACATCCAGTGGGACGCCAGTGACAATGCTGACTATGAGAAACCTTGGAGAGGACCTCAGATGTGGGCAACCCCCCCCCCTCTAGGGGACCGAAAGCAATGGATGTCGAGCGGGTCTAACATGATACTGTGAAAGTTCAATCCATAGTGGCTCCAACACAGCCGCGAGAGTTCAGTTCAAAGCGGATCCAAGACAGCAGCGAGAGTCCCGTCCACAGGAAACCATCCCAAGCGGAGGCGGATCAGCAGCGTAGAGATGGCGAGCGGTCCATCCTGGGTCCCGACTCTGGACAGCCAGTACTTCATCCATGGTCATCGGACCGGACCCCCTCCACAAGGGAGGGGGGGACATAGGAGAAAGAAAAGAAGCGGCAGATCAACTGGTCTAAAAAGGAGGTTTATTTAAAGGCTAGAGTATACAGATGAGTTTTAAGGTGAAACTTAAATGCTTTGGAGCCTTTTTGTTACGGAGGTTAATAAAAAAGTGTCCGTCCCCAGACACTAAACCTGGTCTCTGGGGACAGACTTACCATACCGTAGGATTAAGTACTGCACCTTGGTCGTGGAACGGTAGACCAGCTCTATACGCTCGGCAGGGTTTGCCCAACCAGTCTACATGTGCTTTGTGGACTTGGAGAAGGCATTCAACCGTGTCCCTCGGGAAGTCCTGTGGGGAGTGCTCAGAGAGTATGGGGTATCGGACTGTCTGATTGTGGCGGTCCGCTCCCTGTACGATCAGTGCCAGAGCTTGGTCCGCATTGCCGGGGGTAAGTCGGATCTGTTTCCAGTGAGGGTTGGACTCCACCAAGGCTGCCCTTTGTCACCGATTCTGTTCACAACTTTTACGGACAGAATTTCTAGGCGCATCTAGGGCGTTGAGGGGATCTTGTTTGGTGTCTGCAGGATTAGGTCTCTGCTTTTTGCAGATGATGTGGTCCTGATGGCTTCATCTGGCCAGGATCTTCAGCTCTAACTGGATCGGTTCGCAGCCGAGTGTGAAACGACTGGGTTAAGAGTCGGCACCTCCAAGTCCGAGTCCATAAGGTGGAGTGGAGTGCCATCTCCAGGTTGGGGAGGAGATCTTTCCCCAAGTGGAGGAGTTCAAGTCCCTCGGAGTCTTGCTCACGAGTCCGGTCCGATGACCATGGATGAAGTACTGGCTGTCCAGAGTCGGGACCCAGGATGGACCGCTCGCCTGTGTATCGGTTGGGGACATCTCTACGCTGCTGATCCGCCTCCGCTTGAGATGGTCTCCTGTGGACGGGACTCTCGCTGCTGTCTTGGATCCGCTTGAACCAAACTCTCGCGGCTGTGTTGGAGCCATTATGGATTGAACTTTCACAGTATCATGTTAGACCCGCTTGACATCCATTGCTTTCGGGCCCCTAGAGAGGGGGGGGGGGGGGGGGGGGTTGCCCACATCTGAGGTCCTCTCCAAGGTTTCTCATAGTCAGCATTGTCACTGGCGTCCCACTGGATGTGAATTCTCCCTGCCCACTGGGTGTGAGTTTTCCTTGCCCTTTTGTGCGTTCTTCCGAGGATGTTGTAGTCGTAATGATTTGTGCAGTCCTTTGAGACATTTGTGATTTGGGGCTATATAAATAAACATTGATTGATTGAAGAGTGGATCGTGAGATCGACAGGCGGATCGGTGCGGCGTCTTCAGTAATGCGGACGCTGCATCGATCGGTTGCGGTGAAGAAGGAACTGAGCCGGAAGGCAAAGCTCTCAATTTACCGTTCAATCTACAATCCCATCCTCACCTATGGTCATGAGCTTTGGGTTATGACCGAAAGGACAAGATCACGGGTACAAGCGGTGGCCTTAGAGATAGGGTGAGGAGTTCTGTGATCCGGGAGGAGCTCAGTGTGTGTCGACCTTTATGTCATTTTTTTCCCCCACTATGACTAGGGAAGGTTGTTTGGATTGTGTCATAAAAGTAGATGCTGTGTAATTATTTCAAAGTACATTCAAGGGGTCATCAGTGTGATTTTTTTTCACATTGTCCACAGGATGTTAGACGATTTGTAGCGTTTAGGGACCGCCTGGAATTTAAGATGAATTTGCTAATGTGGCGTAAAGCTTTATTGAACTCATGAAGTCTCGCGCGCCAAATTGAAGACACTGGCGGGCTCCATGTCACGGTGCACGCGTGATCCCGCAGGTCATCTGCTGCAAGCGCAACCGGCACCTTCGCTAGAAGCACGTCTGGACACGCCCCTGCTCGCTCTCACTGCATCGCGGCCCTAGTGTGTGAATGCGGGTGTGAATGTTGTCTGTAATTATGTGTAAGTTATCACACAACTTTTATGCTTAAAGGCTGTGGTTATAGTTATTATCAATTGTGCTGAAGTTTTTTTCCTTATGGAAATTGCATGTTCTCCCCGTGACTGCGTGAGTTCCCTCCGGATACTCCAGAGACATGCACCTGGGGATAGGTTAATAACAAATAAATGGGTTGTACTTGTATAGCGTTTTTCTACCTTCAAGGTACTCAAAGCGCTTTGACACTACTTCCACATGTACCCATTCACACACACACACATTCACGCACTGATGGAGGGAGCTGCCATGCAAGGCACCCATCAGGAGCAAAGGAGAAGTGCCTTGCTCAAGGACACAACGGACGTGACGGGGTTGGTACCAGGTCGTTGCGGACATGGAACCCGCACGACGACAGCAAGTATTAGCGATAGTTATTATAGGCGCTAAAGTGCTTTTAGCGGTGCATAGATCACAGAGTTAACTACCGTATGCTGATACATATCGAGCTGCTGCATCGCCTCCGAGTTGGTGAAAGTTTTTTTATATTTTATTTTTTCTCTTTTTTCCCCCCGAATTTTCCGGTAGACTCCTGAATTCCCGACAACAATTCTCCCGAATTTCTACCCATTTCCAGTCGGACCTGAGTGAGGACAGCCTGTTTTGGTGGCTTTTTCTCTTTTTTTTTTTTGGTATTTCAATCAATCAATCAATGTTTACTTATATAGCCCTAAATCACTAGTGTCTCAAAGGGCTGCACAAACCACTCCGACATCCTCGGTAGGCCCACATAAGGGCAAGGAAAACTCACACCCAGTGGGACGTCGGTGACAATGATGACTATGAGAACCTTGGAGAGGAGGAAAGCAATGGATGTCGAGCGGGTCTAACATAATACTGTGAAAGTTCAATCCATAATGGATCCAACACAGTCGCAAGAGTCCAGTCCAAAGCGGATCCAACACAGCAGCGAGAGTCTCGTTCACAGCGGAGCCAGCAGGAAACCATCCCAAGCGGAGGCGGATCAGCAGCGCAGAGATGTCCCCAGTTGATACACAGGCAAGCAGTACATGGCCACCGGATCGGACCGGACCCCCTCTACAAGGGAGAGTGGGACATAGAAGAAAAAGAAAAGAAACGGCAGATCAACTGGTCTAAAAAGGGAGTCTATTTAAAGGCTAGAGTATACAAATGAGTTTTAAGGTGAGACTTAAATGCTTCTACTGAGGTGGCATCTCGAACTGTTACCGGGAGGGCATTCCAGAGTACTGGAGCCCGAACGGAAAAGGCTCTATAGCCCGCAGACTTTTTTTGGGGCTTTGGGAATCACTAATAAGCCGGAGTCCTTTGAACGCAGATTTCTTGCCGGGACATATGGTACAATACAATCGGCAAGATAGGATGGAGCTAAACCGTGTAGTATTTTATACGTAAGTAGTAAAACCTTAAAGTCACATCTTAAGTGCACAGGAAGCCAGTGCAGGTGAGCCAGTGTCTTCCTTTGATTAATATTCCCCACTTCAAGCCATTAAAAATATCTCAGTTCTTTTTATCCTACCTTGTGGGGACATTTTTGATTGTCACGTCATGTTCGGATGTACATTGTGAACGCCGTCTTTGCTCCCCAGTAAGTCTTTGCTGTCGTCCAGCATTTTGTTTCTGTTTATTTTGTAGCCAATTCTGTTTTAGTCTCGTTCTGCATAGCCTTCCCTCAGCATCAATGCCTTTTCTTAGGGGCACTCATCTTTTGTTTACGGACGTGACGGGGTTGGTACCAGGTGGGGATTGAACCAGGGACCCTCGGGTCGCACACGGCCACTCATCCACTGCGCCACGCCGTCCGGTTGATTGGCAACACAAAAATTGGTTGATTGGCAACACTAAAATGTTGTCTGTCTATCTGTGTTGGCCCTGCGACGAGGTGGATACTTGTCCGGGGTGTACACCGTTTTCAGCCTGAATGCAGCTGAAATGAGATTTCACCCCCTCCCCGCCACCCCAAAAGGGACAAGCGGTAGGAAATGGATGAATGGAATAATCATATACTGTGTCTAACTGGGGCAAAAGCAGCCTCAGTGATGTAACCAATTCATGTTGCCATGAATTGATTAACGTGGACCCCGACTTAAACAAGTTGACGGACTTATTCGGGTGTTACCATTTAGTGGTCAATTGTACGGAATATGTACTGTACTGTGCAATTCACTAATAAAAGTTTCAATCAATCAATCAATCAATAAAGGGAACTCCCAAATAAATAGAGGTTGGAACTGTAACTAAGTGCACAGCCCTTTACGTCTCTCCTCATTGAGCAAAAATCGAACTGTCTCTGCCTGATTCCTTGCTTCTTGTCTGTGTAATAGGTGTCATCTGTGTGTGAACCTGACAGTATGGCGATGTCATTTTTCATGTACCTGTAACCTGATCTTTATCACCTACTGTTGGGTTGTCTTGTTATCAGTCTCGGTCACCTGACATCGCCCGGCGCCACTGACTCGGCTTCAGTTATGACGACTCTTGCAACATCAACTGCTTTTCCAACCCCTTTTTTTTTTTTTTCCCCTTGTCCCCGCATCATTTTTTTCCCCCTTCCCTCCCCTACGTTATCCTTGCCTCATCCCCCGTGATTCATTAGATGTTCAGGTTCGGGAAGCCCGGGGGCTGACTGCCACCATAATAGGCTGGGAAAGATCGTTTCTTCCATCATCAAGTTTCTGAATCATCTGGAGGGCTTTTATATTCCTTTTTCACACATAACGACAGCACCTGGTTTTTGTGTCACCGAAGCAGCAGATATCATAAATCATGTTTTTTTTCTCCCCCTTAATCATTTTTTTTTTTGCATTCCATTATAGGACTGGTTTCTCCAACAAGCACTTAAATATAAATCCGAGCCGTCTCTCTTCACTTCTTTAATAACGGCCTGTGGTGTCGCAGACTACGCTTCCATCTTTGATGCGCCTCGGATCAAAACCTGCGCTCGGTTAAAGGGAAACTGCACTTTTATTTTGCCCGTAGCACATCTTTTTCTTTCGAATGCACTCTAACTCGGGAGTAAGCGCCAGAAAAGTGAGATAAAAGCCGTCTAAAAACATCCAAATCCTCCAAAAATACTCCACCTGGTGACCTGGATAATAACAAAGTGTGAAGAGGCGGAGCCGGCGGTCCGACGGCGGGGCGGGGCACGCTGGAGCCCTGCCCAAGATGGCGGCAAGGAGGCGGAGAATGCGGCTGAGCCAGGAGCGACGCCGCAATCTAACTCAGGTGCGTGGATCGCGCACCGGCAGACGACTAACATTTCTCCTTATGCTGCATAAAAGGGGAGAAGGAGGAGAGATCGGGGCGGAAGGAGTTGGAGAGTCCGCAACACATGCAGCGCAAGAGCGACAGAGAGAACACGGCGACGACGAAAGCGACCGAAGAGCGAGTCGCAGAGGAGGAGCTGAAAGGCAACCCGGCAAGAGACTGCTTTATTTGAAAAAGCAAAAAGAGTCGAACCTGCTCAATGTCCTTCCTGAGTGGTCCATGGAACCCGCACGACGACAGCAAGGAACTGTCACACCAATATTAGCGATAGTTATTATAGGCGCTAAATTAATTTTAGCAGCGCATAGATCACAGAGCTAAATACCGTATGCTGATACATATTGAGCTGCTGCATCGCCTCCGAGTTGGTGAAAGTTTTTTTACTTTTTCTATTTTTTCCACCCGAATTTTCCGGTAGACTCCCGAATTCCCGACGACCATTCTCCCGAATTTCTACCCATTTCCAGCCGGACCTGTTTTGTTTTTATCCTACCTTGTGGGGACATTTTTGAATGTCACGTCATGTTCGGATGTACATTGTGGACGCCGTCTTTGCTCCACAGTAAGTCTTTGCTGTCGTCCAGCATTCTGTTTCTGTTTATTTTGTCGCCAATTCAGTTTTAGTCTCGTTCTGCATAGCCTTCCCTCAGCATCAATGCCTTTTCTTAGGGGCACTCATCTTCTGTTTATTTTTGGTTTAAGCATTTTAACTTTTTACCTGCGCCCTGCCTCCCGCTGTTTCCGACATCTACAGAGCAATTAGCTACCAGCTGCCACCTACTGATATGGAAGAGTATTCCACATGTTACCGCACCGACACTCAACAACAACACGTCATTTGCAGACTACAACGACTGGTTTGCAGAAGTATTAGGTGAAATATCGCAGTTGTATTTTCGGGTCTCCCCATGTCTAGCATTAAAAGATTACAGTTGGTACAAAATGCGGCTGCTAGACTTTTGACAAGAACAAGAAAGTTTGATCACATTACGCCTGTACTGGCTCACCTGCACTGGCTTCCTGTGCACTTAAGATGTGACTTTAAGGTTTTACTACTTACGTATAAAATACTACACGGTCTAGCTCCATCTTATCTTGCCGATTGTATAGTACCATATGTCCCGGCAAGAAATCTGCGTTCAAAGGACTCCGGCTTATTAGTGATTCCCAAAGCCCAAAAAAAGTCTGCGGGCTATAGAGCATTTTCCGTTCGGGCTCCAGTACTCTGGAATGCCCTCCCGGTAACAGTTCGCGATGCCACCTCAGTAGAAGCATTTAAGTCTCACCTTAAAACTCATTTGTATACTCTAGCCTTTAAATAGACTCCCTTTTTAGACCAGTTGATCTGCCGTTTCTTTTCTTTTTCTTCTATGTCCCTCTGTGTATCGGCTGGGGACATCTCTGCGCTGCTGGTCCGCTACCCTTGGGATGGTTTCCTGCTGGCTCTGCTGTGGACGGGACTCTCGCTGCTGTGTTTGGACTGGGCTCTCGCGACTGTGTTGGATCCATTGTAGATTGAACTTTCACAGTATCATGTTAGACCTGCTCGACATCCATTGCTTTCCTCCTCTCTAAGGTTCTCATAGTCATCATTGTCACCGACGTCCCACTGGGTCATTATTGTCACCAATGTCCCACTGGGTGTGAGTTTTCCTTGCCCTTATGTGGGCCTACCGAGGATGTCGTGGTGGTTTGTGCAGCCCTTTGAGACACTAGTGATTTAGGGCTATATAAGTAAACATTGATTGATTGATTGATTGAAATGAGATAATCTCGCACGGCACAGCACACTTATGTGCCGCGGCACTGCGGTTGAAAAACACTGCTGTGCGCGACGGGTTGACTGCTATGGAGATGTAAGCAACGTGGGAAAGAAAGCAAGAAAAACAATGCCAATTTGCACTTTGAGTGAACCTGTTTGAGGCGCTGTTGTCGTCTGACTGCCTCGTCACAGGCAGGCACGCACGCGACATCGCCCTCACTTCCCCTCTCCGGAGACTGACAAGCCCTGCTGATGAACGCCACACACGTCCACAGTAAGTGACATCAATAACATTTCACACCTCCACACACACACGCAGATGTGAATCACAAGATGCAGCACAGCCATCATGTTCACCCCCGGTTACACTTCCCTCTTCTCACATCGCGTGAGTGCAGAAAAGAACAAAGTGTGGACTGAAGTTCCTCGGCCCTCGTTGACACGGCAGCTGCGTGTTGTCGCCACTTATTCAATGTGTTAGGCAAAAAAAAAGGTGAGTTTTGGACTTCTTCTGCAAGAGTCTGCCTCAGGTGGACCTCGGGTTGGGAGGAGAAGAAGCTAAACGCAATAAAAGGACATCAGAGAAGTTCTGAATGGAGTGTTCCGACCTGCTGGTTGTGTTGGTGCTCCTCGGGGCAGATGGCCGCCCCGCCGTTGGTGATGGGGGAGGTTGCTTTTTGGTTGTTTTAACCGGAGGTGTCTTAAGTACGGCCTGCAGCTGATATTTTAACATGATAGGAAAAATGGTAAAATAAAAGAAATTGTTTGAAAAAAGTGGAATAAGAGGTGAAATGTAAGGGGGAAAAAGTTGCAATGTTCACTATTATTATTATTATTGTTATTATTATTATTAATACTACACAAAACTGCCGTGCAGGCCGTTTTTTTTTAAACTGTCATTGGTCAAAAAATAATATTGAATTGAAATCAACGTTGGTAGGAATTATTGACATATATGTATATATATACATATATATATATATATATATATATATATATATATATATATGCGCAATATTTTCCACAATAAATCAATTTCAAAGTGGAACATTTGATTTGAAGCAATTGGAGCACAGGTGGCGACTTGTCCAGGGTGTACAATGCCTTCCGCCCGATTGTAGCTGAGATGAGCACCAGGGTCCGCCGCGACCCCAAAGGTAATAAGCGGTAGGTAATGGATGGATGGATGGATTTGCAGTATATGGGTGTGTATGTTTATATATATATATATATATATATATATATATATATATATATATATATACACACACAGTATATATGTGTGTATATATATCTATATATATGTATATATTTATATATATATACATATATGTATATATATACATATATTTTAATATATATATGTATATATACATATAAACATATGTGTATATATGTACATATATATATATTTATGTATATATATATAAATATATATATATAT
The DNA here is from genome assembly GCF_033978795.1 of Nerophis ophidion. NCBI lineage: Eukaryota > Metazoa > Chordata > Actinopteri > Syngnathiformes > Syngnathidae > Nerophis > Nerophis ophidion. The sequence goes on along the minus strand of NC_084623.1, from coordinate 7,230,673 downwards.
ATATATATGTATATATGCACACACCCACATATATACTGTAATCATATCCATGTATATATAGAAATATATATTATATATTTATATATATACATATATATATATATATATATGTGTGTTTGTATATATATATGTAGATATATATGAACACATACACATATATATATATATATATACACAGATATATATATATATATATATGTATACACACACACACGCATGTACACACACGCACGCACGTACACACACGCACGCACGCACGCACGCTCGCTCGCAAGCACACACGCACGCACGCACGCACGCACGCACACACACACACATGTTGCTGTCTTATGTCCCTCCATTGCGCCGCGATAAAATCTTAATGACACACATCCCCTGTCGTAATTTACACACACACCATAATAACACCCGTTGAAGCACGGCACGTACCACCACGGTAGCCGCAATGCTCCGTAGCGCCGTCGTAGTTTACCAAAGTCGTGCCAAAACATTCTGACAGGTTTTCGAGCGCCGTGTGCATTGTTCTATATTCGTAATGAAACATCCAACATTATGGGCTTGCTTGCTTACAGGTACTTGCAGGGGCCATTTACTGAACAGGCGTCAACTTGCAGTCCATACGTATCCTTTTTGTGTGACATAGAACTTCTCTGAGGACGGCAAGCACAACCGGAATCAATACGTGCATAAGGCGCGCCTTATAGTCCGAAAAGGAATATAAGACTATTATACTCATTGAGAATAAATAGGAACTTGAACGCACGTGCATATCCACCATTTGAGAAGGCTCCGCGCCGAGCCTGCTGTGCAAGCTCTGTGACAGGCGACAATGTATAGCTGACAGCCCGTCTGGCGCCATAGTCGGACCACCCTGTGCACCCCCACCTTCCCCTCACTGTACTGCCTGTGCACCATTAGCTGCTCACGAGGCAGGAAAAGAGGCAAGGCGCTGTCCTGCCGCCAATCATCCGTGACACCTCGCTCGGCTCATCCCGGCCGCCTCAACAACTCTTTCATCCGCAACGAGTGAGTGTGTGTGTGTGTGTGTTGGGGGGGGGGGGGGTTATATACACTGACTGTTCACTGTGTCAACACCGTGTATTTTGCACTGCCTGTTGTCATTAAAAACAAACAAACAGCGTTGCTCTGCTGTGAATGTCAGGCGTGCACATACAGGTTCAATCCTCTCAATTAATTTTCAGATGTTTTACTTAAAGGGGAATTGCACTTGTGGAGAGGCGAAGTCGACGGCGGGGCAGGGCACGATAGAGCCTTGCCCAAGATGGCGGCAAGGAGGCGGAGAATGCGGCGGAGCAGAGAGGCGGGATGTGCCGGGAGCGACGCCGCCGCAATCTAATTCAGGTGCGTGGATCGTGAAAGGGGAGAAGGATGAGAGTTCGGGGAAGGAGGAGGAGAGCCCGCAGCAACGACAGAAGAGCAAGCGCGCCAAACATCAGATGAGGACGACGACAACGGTGGCTGAAAAGTGGACCGTGAGCGAGTAGTGGAGAGGAGCAGCTGCAAAGCGATCCGACCAAAAGACATTGGCTTGTGTTATTGAAAAATAAACAAGAGTCAAACCTGCAAAGCAAGATGTTGTTCCTTGATGATCCGTGGAACCCGCACGACAGCAAGCGACAGGGAAAGTCGTTCACGTTTGGCGCCCAACCTGGCTGGAACACCAGAGGCTGGGGAGGACGATCCCCTCTGGGCTCGAGTGGGCGCTCACACGCAGCTGGCAGCCGGAAAAATTGCCAAAACCTGCAGACGCTGGCGGACAAGGTGGGGGGAGGCGGCGAGTGCCCCCCCCAAAGAAGAAGTCAAAGAGGATGAAGAAAATGAAGAGAAGACAGGTGGCAGTCTTCATTTCCCGCCCCTTCAATAAAGGGATGGGGGAGTAGGCTCAGCCGTCTGGCAAGGAGATATGTTGATTGTCCGCCGACGCGCGATCCACGCACCTGAATTCGATTGCGGCGGCGTCGCTGCCGGCACGCCCCACCTCTCCGCTCCGCCGCATTCTCCGCCTCCTTGCCGCCATCTTGGGCAGGGCTCCATTGCTCCCTGCCCCGCTGTCGGCCCATCGGCTCCGCTTCTCCACAGCACTTTTTTGTCAAAATGTTCCCCATCATGCACAACCCTTAAAACACTTTTTAGTGCCTTCTAAATAGCAAACATCTGCTGCTAACAGGTGGCCAACAACGCCATTTATTCTGCCCTCTAGATAGCCACTGTTTCATGCTGCATGTATCGTACATGCGCACGCATGATACTTAATTATCAATCAATCAATCAATCAATGTTTACTTATATAGCCCTAAATCACTAGTGTCTCAAAGGGCTGCACAAACCACCACGACATCCTCGGTAGGCCCACATAAGGGCAAGGAAAACTCACACCCAGTGGGACGTCGGTGACAATGATGACTATGAGAACCTTGGAGAGGAGGAAAGCAATGGATGTCGAGCGGGTCTAACATGATACTGTGAAAGTTCAATCCACAATGGATCCAACACAGTCGCGAGAGTCCAGTCCAAAGCGGATCCAACACAGCAGCGAGAGTCCCGTTCACAGCGGAGCCAGCAGGAAACCATCCCAAGCGGAGGCGGATCAGCAGCGCAGAGATGTCCCCAGCCGATACACAGGCAAGCAGTACATGGCCACCGGATCGGACCGGACCCCCTCCACAAGGGAGAGTGGGACATAGGAGAAAAAAGAAAAGAAACGGCAGATCAACTGGTCTAAAAAGGGAGTCTATTTAAAGGCTAGAGAATACAGATGAGTTTTAAGGTGAGACTTAAATGCTTCTACTGAGGTGGCATCTCGAACTGTTACCGGGAGGGCATTCCAGAGTACTGGAGCCCGAACGGAAAACGCTCTATAGCCCGCAGACTTTTTTTGGGCTCTAGGAATCACTAATAAGCCGGAGTCCTTTGAATGCAGATTTCTTGCCGGGACATATGGTACAATACAATCGGCAAGATAGGCTGGAGCTAGACCGTGTAGTATTTTATACGTAAGTAGTAAAACCTTAAAGTCACATCTTAAGTGCACAGGAAGCCAGTACAGGCGTAATGTGATCAAACTTTCTTGTTCTTGTCAAAAGTCTAGCAGCCGCATTTTGTACCAACTGTAATCTTTTAATGCTAGACATTGGGAGACCCGAAAATAATACGTTACAGTAATCGAGGCGAGACGTAACAAACGCATGGATAATGATCTCAGCGTCTTTAGTGGACAGAATGGAGCGAATTTTAGCGATATTATGGAGATGAAAGAAGGCCGTTTTAGTAACGCTTGTAATGTGTGACTCAAAGGAGAGAGTTGGGTCGAAGATAATACCCAGATTCTTTACCGAGTCGCCTTGTTTAATTGTTTGGTTGTCAAATGTTAGAGTTGTATTATTAAATAGAGTTCGGTGTCTAGCAGGACCGATAATCAGCATTTCCGTTTTTTGGGCGTTGAGTTGCAAAAAGTTAGCGGACATCCATTGTTTAATTTCATTAAGACACGCCTCCAACTGACTACAATCCGGCGTGTTGGTCAGCTTTAGGGGCATGTAGAGTTGGGTGTCATCAGCATAGCAGTGAAAGCTAATACCGTATTTGCGTATGATGTCACCTAGCGGCAGCATGTAGATGCTGAAGAGTGCAGGGCCAAGGACCGAACCCTGGGGAACTCCACACGTTACCTTAACGTAGTCCGAGGTCACATTTAAAGTATTTTGCTCATTTTAAGCATTAGCGGGTTAGCATTGATATCAGCGAGCGCTCATTTTAGCTCAGGGGCCACAGGGAGGAAACTTTTATTCCCGGACTGGTTAAAACATGGCATGTTAACATACAAATAAAGACAATTTCACATTGTTTTTTTTGTGTCACTTTGGCCACAAATAGAACAAGCACATTGTGCATGCGTTGAAAGTTCCGAGGGAAAAAAAATGGGTGCAGTTTCAAAAACCCTTACGAAGAACTCAACAAACTCAGTTTAAAAAAAAAAAGCCATTCAACTTTAAGTGCTTTCTGCTTAGTATTTTCATGTTGGCAGTTCACCGCCAAAAAAAACGCTTGGTTTCCTCCAACCGCTTCATTGGTGAAATCCGCAACTGCCACGACAGATTCATTCATCGGCATTCACGGTTGTAATATAAACAAAACAATTAATGTATCATCAGATTTTTTTCAGTTAAAATAAAACCAATAATGACATTTTTGGTCCCCTCTGTTTTGAAAAGTATCAAAATATATTTTGGGTACCGGTACCAAAATTTAGGTTTCGGGACAACCCTGATTGGTTGCTATCAAAATCAAAGTTCAAAATATATGCAATTTCATAAAGTATATATATATATTTTATTTATTTATTTATTTTTTGCCTAGAAATGCAAACCCCAAAAGCAGTGAAGTTGTCACGTTGTGTAAATGGTAAATAAAAACAGAATACAATTATTTGCAAATCCTTTTCAATTTATATTCAATTGAATAGACTGCAAACACAAAATATTTAAAATTTGAACTGTAAAACCTTAATATTTTTACAAATATTTGCTCATTTGGAATGTGATGCCTGTAACCTGTTTCAAAAAAGCTGGCACAAATGGCAAAAAAGACTGAGAAAGTTGAGGAATGCTCATCAAACACTTATTTGGAACATCCCGTAGGTGAACAGGCTAATTGGGAACAGGTGGGTACCATGATTGGGTATAAAAGCAGCTTCCATGAAATGCTCAGTCGTTCACAAACAAGGACGGGGCGAGGGTCACCACTTTGTGAACAAATGCGTGAGCAAATTTTCGAACGGTTTAAGAACAATATTTCTCAATGAGCTATTGCAAGGGATTTAGGGATTTCACCAAGATCTGCAACATCATCAAAAGTTTCAGAGAATCTGGAGAAATCACTGCACGTAAGCGATGATATTACGGACCTTCATTCCCTCAGGCAATACTGCATCAAAAAGCGACATCAGTGTGTAAAGGATATCACCAGGAACACTTTAGAAGACCACTGTCAGTAACTATAGTTAGTTGCTACATTCGTAAGTGCAAGTCAAAACTCTACTATGCAAACCGAATGCCATTTATCAACAACACCCAGAATAGTCGCCGGCTTCCATGGGCCCGAGCTCATCTAAGATGGACCGATGCAAAGTGTAAAAGTGTTCTGTGGTCTGACGAGTCCACATTTCAAATTGTTTTTTTTGGAAACTGTGGACATTGTGTCCTCCGAAACAAAGAGGAAAATAACCATCCGGATTGTTCTAGGCGCAAAGTTGAAAAGCCAGCATCTGTGATGGTATGGGGGTGCTTTAGTGCCCAAGGCATGGGTAACTTACGCGTCTGTGAATGCTGAAAGGTACGTACAGGTTTTGGAGCAACATATGTTGCCATCCAAACAACATTATCATAGACGCCCCTGCTTATTTCAGCAAGTGGATGCCAAGCTACGTGTTACAACAGCGTGGCTTCATAGTAAAAGAGTGCGGGTACTAGACTGGCCTGCCTGTAGTCCAGACCTGTCCCTCATTGAAAATGTGTGGTGCATAATGAAGCATAAACGGCGACCCCGTTGAACAACAGCAAGCAAAAATGGGAAAGAATTCCACCCGAAAAGCTTCAAAAATGTGTCTCTTGAAGTGAATTATATTTATATAGCGCTTTTCTCTAGTGACTCAAAGCGCTTTACATAGTGAAACCCAATATCTAAGTTACATTTAAACCAGTGTGGGTGGCACTGGGAGCAGGTGGGTAAAGTGTCTTGCCCAAGGACACAACGGCATTGACTAGAATGGCGGAAGTGGGGATCGAACCTGCAACCCTCAAGTTGCTGGCACGGCCGCTCTACCAACCGAGATATACCGCCCCAGAACTCTTCAGTGTTGTTTAAAGGAAAGTCCATGTAACACAGTGGTAAAAATGCCCCTATGCAATGTGTTCTAAGTTAATGATTATTTGCAAGAAAAAATAAAAAAAAATTAAGGAGTTTAACTAGAACATTAAATATGAAGTCGAAAAGAATTTGCAAATCATTGTATTCTGTTTTTATTTACAAATTACACAACGTGCCAACTTCATTGGTGTTGATTTTATACTTTATAACAGGGGTAGGGAACCTATGGCTCTAAAGCCAGATGTGGCTCTTTTAAAGACTGCATCTGGCTCTCAGGTAAATCTTGCTGACGTTACTTAACACGGGGCGGTATAGCTCGGTTGGTAGAGCGGCCGTGCCAGCAACTTGAGGGTTGCAGGTTCGATCCCTGCTTCTGCCATCCTAGTCACTGCCATTGTGTCCTTGGGCAAGACACTTTACCCACCTGCTCCCAGTGCCACCCACACTGGTTTAAATGTAACTTAGAGATTGGGTTTCACTATGTAAAGCGCTTTGAGTCACTAGAGAAAATCCATCCATCCATCTTCTTCCGCTTATCCGAGGTCGGGTCGCGGGGGCAGCAGCCTAAGCAGGGAAACCCAGACTTCCCTCTCCCCAGCCACTTCGTCTAGCTCTTCCCGGGGGATCCCGAGGCGTTCCCAGGCCAGCCGTCCTTTGTTCCGCCTTTTCCCCTTCCCCGTGGCCTCCTACCGGTTGGACGTGCCCTAAACACCTCCCTAGGGAGGCGTTCGGGTGGCATCCTGACCAGATGCCCGAGCCACCTCATCTGGCTCCTCTCCATGTGGAGGAGCAGCGGCTTTACTTTGAGTTCCTCCCGGATGACAGAGACCCAAACTCATTTCGGCCGCTTGTACCCGTGATCTTATCCTTTCGGTCATGACCCAAAGCTCATGACCATAGGTGAGGATGGGAACGTAGATCGACCGGTAAATTGAGAGCTTTGCCTTCCGGCTCAGCTCCTTCTTCACCACAACGGATCGGTACAACGTCCGCATTACTGAAGACGCCGCACCGATCCGCCTGTCGATCTCACGATCCACTCTTCCCTAACTCGTGAACAAGACTCCTAGGTACTTGAACTCCTCCATTAGAGAAAAGCGCTATATAAACATAATTCCCTTCACTTCACTTCACACGATAAGTGGTAATCACAGTGTTAAAAATAATGTTCAAAATGTAAAACGTTCTCGTGCGTTTGAATCCATCCGCCCGATTCTATCGCACCTGTTCAGGAAGTTGCATTAATAGTCCGAAGCATTTTATTTATTATTGGTTAGCTTTAGAATAGAATAACAATGTTTTTTAATGTTTTTTTCAAAGGACTCCGGCTTATTAGTGATTCCCAAAGCCCAAAAAAAGTCTGCGGGCTATAGAGCTTTTTCATTTTGGGCTCCAGTACTCTGGAATGCCCTCCCGGTAACAGTTCGAGATGCCACCTCAGTAGAAGCATTTAAGTCTCACCTTAAAACTCATTTGTATACTCTAGCCTTTAAATAGACTCCCTTTTTAGACCAGTTGATCTGCCGTTTCTTTTCTTTTTCCTCCTATGTCCCACTCTCCCTTGTGGAGGGGGTCCGGTCCGATCCGGTGGCCATGTACTGCTTGCCTGTGTATCGGCTGGGGACATCTCTGCGCTGCTGATCCGCCTCCGCTTGGGATGGTTTCCTGCTGGCTCCGGTGTGAACGGGACTCTCGCTGCTGTGTTGGATCCGCTTTGGACTGGACTCTCGCGACTGTGTTGGATCCATTATGAATTGAACTTTCACAGTATCATGTTAGACCCGCTCGACATCCATTGCTTTCCTCCTCTCCAAGGTTCTCATAGTCATCATTGTCACCGACGTCCCACTGGGTGTGAGTTTTCCTTGCCCTTATGTGGGCCTACCGAGGATGTCGTAGTGGTTTGTGCAGCCCTTTGAGACACTAGTGATTTAGGGCTATATAAGTAAACATTGATTGATTGATTGAAAAAGAATAAGAGATGCACGCATTTGTTTGTTGTAATCCGGGAAAGTCCAAATGAAAGAGGTGTGGAATTCTCTTGTTTCTCCTCTGAGCTAAATTGAATCCTGTCTCTGTTTAATTCCTTGCTTCTTGTTCTGTTTAATAGATGTCATCAGTGTTTGAACCTGACAGTTGTATTCGGTGTTAAAAATATTATATGGCTCTCACGGAAATACGTTTTCAAATATTTGGCTTTATTGGCTCTCTCGGTCAAAAAGGTTCCCGACCCCTGCTTTATAAGGTTCCTTTAGACGTGGCGAGTTATTTCACTTTGACACTCGAACACACAAACTGAGTGGAGAGACTTCAGGAAAGGTTTTCTCCACCCAAAAAAAAAAAAAAAAGGCCTTGTTTGTCCTTCCCTTTGGCGCCCGGCGGCTTAAATAAATCTAATCTCTATCGAGTTACCTCCACTTCAGCCCAATGAAGCCATTCAATACAGCTGATTAACTTGTGTTGTCCTCGCCGCCGTCCTTTGTTCCGCCTTTTCCCCTCCAACGACGACACCGTGCCGCGCGGCCGGGGGGTTCACCTCAATGCATTCTGGGACGTTTGTGTTTCTGTGTCGCTTTTGCCGAGACGCCTTCGGAGGAAACAAAGGAGCGGGAGGAGAACGGCGTGACCTCTTCTCTGACGCCGTGTTTGTTCAGGTCGTTAAAACCCCTAACGAGCCCACGGTGGGGAAATGGCCTGATAGTGAGTAGTTAAAGTGACGTTTGCACAATGAGTTGGTGTGGCCCCCTCTGTGTCGCACACAATCACACCAACAAAGCTCTTCCAGCAGCCATTAGGCTCTGTTGAAGTGGACTTACCTTTCCTGGCGGCAGTTAGAGAGCAAGACATACAACAACATTCACAATTAGCATATTTAAAAGACACCTGTTATGCAAAAGCCACTTTTCGGACCTATTGGTGCTTGTTTTTGAGTATTTGGGATCTGCATAAGTCATGAAAATTTGAAATCAAACCACGAGGGCATGGTGTAGCTATACAAATATATATATATATATATATATATATATATAAAATTTGAGTGTGATGTAAGGACACCATCATGAAAAGCACATTTACTCAAAAAAACGTTATTTTGATCTTACCTTTACTTATAAATGAAGTCCATGCGCAGCGCCTTCTGATCGAAAGCATCGATAACTTGTTTATGGAAGTCTTCCTTATCTTTCTTCAGTTTTAAAAGTCTCTCTGTCTCGATGGAGATCTTCCTTTATTACCTCCTGCTTGGATTGAAAGTCCAGTTTAGAAAACGGTTTTATTTTAGATATGTAATCCTCCATGTTAAAAGTGCAAGCGAGAGGAAAAAATAAAGTTGCTGCTTGTTGTCACTTCTTCTGCGGCCGAGTAGTCGCAAGAAGGATCACTAGCGCCCTCTAACACCAGGAGGCGGGAGTCATTTAATGACTCATATTTGACACACGCAGCTACGTTATATTAATAAAACTTGGCTGCTTACTGTTCTTTTTAGCATATTCAATAGCTTGGACCTTAAATCCTACTGAGTAGCTCTTAATCTTCTTCCCTTTATGCGATTTCAAAATATTGAAATCAGCTTCCTCCATTTTGAAAATGATGACAGGTGAAGTGTCACTCGTGACGTGACGAGTTTGACCCGGTGGAAATTTTAGGCATATGCTAATTATTTTGCGAAACAAGTTTGACCCGGCAGTAATTCTAGGCAGGTGCATACTATATACCCTGCGGCAATTCAAGGAAATATGGTATATGTGTGTGTATATATATATATATATATATATATATATATATATATATATATATATATATATACATATACATATATATATATATATATATACATATCACATAAAACATATGTAAAGTATCAGAGAAGAATAAGAGAATATTACATTTTAACAGAAGTGTAGATAGAACATGTTAAAAGAGAAAGTACGCAAATATTAACAATAAATGAACAAGTGATTAATAATCCATCATAAATTTGACAAAATAATAGAATGGAAATGAGCAGGGGGCGTGGCCTCTTCCGCCTCAGGTGGTCCGGCCTCACGTTGTGCGCCAAATTGTGGAGGTTGCCCTCCAATGGGTTCTTCGGACCACGAAGCATTGACATGCGAGCAGGATTTCGGTTGAACAAAGTCCTACTGTGGCTTTTCAGCAATTGTGCTTTTTCTCTTCCTCTTGCTCCAACTACCACTCCAACTCCAACAACGTCTCTCCTCCCCGGCTGCCGCCTTTTAACAGAGCGACAGGTTGTTAGATAACCAGGCCCAGGTGGGCCATCTATGCACCTGTCACTGATTTCAAAGCAGGTCCTGGCACACCCTGCTTCGCTGCAGGCCCGCAGGCCTAGCCCCCCCTCCACAGGGAAATTGTGGCATGTGCAGCCCTTTGAGACACTCTGGGTTTGGGGTTGTATAAGTACATATAGATTGATTGTGTCACGTCTGTGTGTTCATCTTTTGTTTTAGTCATGTTCGGTTTTGGTTTTTTGCACACACAGTTCCTGTTTTTGCCCTTCCTGGTTTGTTTTGTTACCATAGCAACTAATTAGTTTTCACCTTGTCCTCATGTCACGCCCCTGTCCTCATGTCTCACACCTGTTTTCACTAATCACCACAGTGTTATTTGATTGATTGATTGATTGATAGTTTTATTAGTAGATTGCACAGTTCAGTACATACTCCTTACAATTGACCCATTAATTTGAGCAAGGATGAATGATTCGTGGATGAGGAAAGTGAGAGTGAAGGACTAGAAAACAAAAACAAAAAAAAACTAGACGGCAGAGCGATTCAGATATTATTAGACAAATTTACTAGGATAATTCTGGAAAATCCCTTATCTGCTTATTGTGTTACTAGTGTTTTAGTGAGATTATATGGTCGTACCTGTACAACCAGAAAGTTGGAGGGGTGTGGCCACGGGTGTGGTGACCGCCAGTGTATCCGAGGGAATTGATTGATTGATTGATTGAAACTTTTATTATTAGATTGCACAGTTCAGTACATATTCCGTACAATTGACCACTAAATGGTAACACCCGAATAAGTTTTTCAACTTGTTTAAGTCGGGGTCCACGTTAATCAATTCATGGTAAATTTAAGCCTGTCTGTTTCCGTTGTTCATTCTGGCAACATCACCTCCTACACCCATGATATCCGTGCTGTTTTTTTCTCATTCCCTTGTCTCAGTCACAGTATGTTTTTTGTTAATTATGCCACAGTGCAAGTGTTTTGTTTTATGTTCATATTTTTGTTTCATAGCCAAGTTTTGTACTTCCGCCCTCGTGCGCGCCTTTTGTTTATTCCTTTTATGAGTGAAATAAAAGATGTCTCTACATTCACGCCGTTTCCACTCCATTCGCTTTGCAACTCGGGAAAACAATCCACGCTCAAGTCTTAGTGTTGACAGATTGATTGATTTGAATGACACAATATTAAATTATGAAATTATAAAATAAACGATTGATTAAATATATACATTACCTTTTACACTAAAGAAAAAATAAGGACACATTGTATGAATGCATTAGTGTATTTAATCCTAATTATGAGTAAATATTTACACATTTAAATAACAGATTTTAAAATATTATTATTATTTGAATTTGGTCCCGTTTGACCCACCCAGAGATTTAATTTGGCATCTTTTTAATGTGTTTTTTCCCACATTTTATTCATAGTGTTGAATCATTTAAATGACTATTTGGTTTAACTTTTTTTTCGGCTAATATCCAGCCTGACTTGGCAGACCGACATTGCTCATGTGGATACAAACAGATCAATCAATCAATCAATGTTTACTTATATAGCCCTAAATCACTAGTGTCTCAAAGGGCTGCACAAACCACTACGACATCCTCGGTAGGCCCACATAAGGGCAAGGAAAACTCACACCCAGTGGGACGTCGGTGACAATGATGACTATGAGAACCTTGGAGAGGAGGAAAGCAATGGATGTCGAGCGGGTCTAACATGATACTGTGAAAGTTCAATCCATAATGGATCCAACACAGTCGCAAGAGTCCAGTCCAAAGCGAATCCAACACAGCAGCGAGAGTCCCGTTCACAGCGGAGCCAGCAGGAAACCATCCCAAGCGGAGGTGGATCAGCAGCGCAGAGATGTCCCCAGCCGATACACAGGCAAGCAATACATGGCCACCGGATCGGACCGGACCCCCTCCACAAGGGAGAGTGGGACATAGGAGAAAAAGAAAAGAAACGGCAGATCAACTGGTCTAAAAAGGGAGTCTATTTAAAGGCCAGAGTATACAAATGAGTTTTAAGGTGAGACTTAAATGCTTCTACTGAGGTAGCATCTCGAACTGTTACCGGGAGGGCATTCCAGAGTACTGGAGCCCGAAATGAAAAAGCTCTACAGCCCGCAGACTTTTTTTGGGCTTTGGGAATCACTAATAAGCCGGAGTCTTTTGAACGCAGATTTCTTGCCGGAACATATGGTACAATACAATCGGCAAGATAGGATGGAGCTAGACTGTGTAGTATTTTATACGTAAGTAGTAAAACCTTAAAGTCACATCTTAAGTGCACAGGAAGCCAGTGGAGGTGAGCCAGTATAGGTATATATATATGTATATATGTATATAAAAGTAAATATACAGTACAGGCGTAATGTGATCAAACTTTCTTGTTCTTGTCAAAAGTCTAGCAGCCGCATTTTGTACCAACTGTAATCTTCTAATGCTAGACATGGGGAGACCCGAAAATAATACGTTACAGTAATCGAGACGAGACGTGACAAACGCATGAATAATGATCTCAGCGTCTTTAGTGGACAAAATGGAGCGAATTTTAGCGATATTACGGAGATGAAAGAAGGCCGTTTTAGTAACGCTTTTAATGTGTGACTCAAAGGAGAGAGTTGGGTCGAAGATAATACCCAGATTTTTTACCGTGTCGCCTTGTTTAATTGTTTAGTTGTCAAATGTTAGAGTTGTATTATTAAATAGAGGTCGGTGTCTAGCAGGACCGATAATCAGCATTTCCGTTTTTTTGGCGTTGAGTTAGCGGACATCCATTGTTTAATTTCATTAAGACACGCCTCCAGCTGACTACAATCCGGCGTGTTGGTCAGCTTTAGGGGCTTGTAGAGTTGGGTGTCATCAGCATAACAGTGAAAGCTAACACCGTATTTGCGTATGATGTCACCTAGCGGCAGCATGTAGATGCTGAAGAGTGCAGGGCCAAGGACCGAACCCTGAGGAACTCCACACGTTACCTTAACGTAGTCCGAGGTCACATTGTTATGGGAGACGCACTGCATCCTATCAGTAAGATAAGAGTTAAACCAAGACGGGGCTAAGTCTGACATACCAATTTGTGTTTTGATAATGTGGTTAATAATGTAGTCACAAGTTTCCCTCCAGAAATGTCCTGCTTTCACAAGGTTGCGACACAGGTGAGGTGTGGGCCTAATCCAACTCTTACTAGTCAAACAAGACCAACCTTACGGACATTTTTTTTGCGGCTTTTTCTCCACTTTTGGATTCTCGGCCCTGCAGGATGTTGTTGTTGTTCTGACTCCTGCGTTCATCTCTGCGTCCAGAAGTCGAAGCGCCGTAAGACCCGGAGCGGACTTCTCCGGGTGGAACTTTATTGTCCGACACGGCGTCGTAAAAGTGAGCCCTGGCTGAGCGGTTAATGAGCGCCCTGCACCAACAAAAGGAGGCTCACTAATGTGCTGGAAGCGTGCGGCTCTTTTGCGGCCGTAAAAAACAAAACACACTTTCTCCTTTCACACATTTTCGCTTTTCATTGAGTCTTTATTTATTTCAGTATGAACTATCCTTAGATTTCTATGGTGACCTACAGCCATTATTTTGTTTTTAGTTATGGTCACACAAGCAAAGTTTGTTAAAAAGTAGTCCGACATTCTATAAATGAGCTAAATCTGTCATGCGTCGTAGCTTGTATGGGCGAAACATCTCCAAGTACGAAGTTACGGACTATAAGCGGCTGCTTTTTGACCCCCTACGCTTTGACTACTGCGGCTTATCAATCAGTGGATGTTTACTTGTATAGCCCTAAATCACAAGTGTCTCAAAGGGCTGCACAAGCCACAACGACATCCTCGGCTCAGATCCCACATCAGGGCAAGGAAAAAACTCAACCCAGTGGGATGAGAAATGAGAAACCTTGGAGGGGACATAATAGTGAGAGTTAAGTCCATATTGGATCCAACATAATAGTGAGTCCAGTCCATTGTGGATCTAGCATAATAATGAGAGTCCAGTCTATAGTGGATTTAACATAATGGTGTGAGTCTAGTCCATAGTGGATCTAACATGATAGTGAGAGTCCAGGTCATAGTGGATCTAGCATAATAGCGAGTCCAGTCCATAGTGGATCTCACATAATAATGACAGTCCAGTCCATAGTGGATTTAACATAATGGTGTGAGTCTAGTCCATAGTGGATCTAACATGAGAGTAAGAGTCCAGTCCATAGTAGATCTAACATAATAGTGAGAGTCCAGTCCATAGTAGATCTATTATAATAGTGAGAGTCCAGTCCATAGTGGATTAAACATAATAGTGAGTGTCCAGTCCATAGTAGATCTATTATAATAGTGAGAGTCCAGTCCATAGTGGATCTAACATAATAGTGAGAGTCCAGTCCATAGTGGATTAAACATAATAGTGATAGTCCAGTCCATAGTGGATCCAACATAATAGTGAGAGTCCAGGTCATAGTGGATCTAACGTCATAGTGAGAGTCCAGTCCATAGTGGATCCAACATAATAGTGAGAGTCGAGTCCATAGTGGATCTAACATAATAGTGAAAGTCCAGTCCATAGTGGATCCAACATAATAGTGAGAGTCCAGTCCATAGTGGATCCAACATAATAGTGAGAGTCCAGGTCATCGTGGATCTAACATAATAGTGGATTTCCAGTCCATAGTGGACCTAACATAATAGTGAGAGTCCAGTCCATAGTGGATCCAACATAATAGTGAGAGTCCAGGTCATAGTGGATCTAACATAATAGTGAGAGTCCAGTCCATAGTGGATCCAACATAATAGTGAATTTCCAGTCCATAGTGGATCTAACATAATAGCGAAAGTCCAGTCCATAGTGGATCTAACATAATAGTGAGAGTTCAGTTCATAGTGGATCTAAAATAATAGTAAAAGTCTAGTCCATAGTGGATCCAACATAATAGTACGAGTCCAGTCCATAGTGGATTTAACATAATAGGGAGAGTCCAGTCCATAGCGGGGCTAATTCCTTGATGATTCTTTGCTGATGGCCTATATATGACTTATTTTTCACATTTTAAACTTGATGCAACCTTTAAAGGTTAAAAAAAAAAATCGCTCCCAGTCCGTGGAACGCTCTCCCTGACACCTGAGGGCACCACAGACTGTGAATGCTTTTAAAACAAGTCTTAAAAACCCGTCTTTTTAAAAAAGCCTTTTTATAGCTATATGTATACTAGTTCTCGCTGGTAAGCTGTTCTAGTTTTCATTTGTATCTATATTTTTTAATCTTTTTAAAATTATAATTATTATTTTTAGTACACTGTAGCACTTTGAGGTTGTTTGCTCAATGTAAAGTTCTTTTTACAAATAAAATCCATCATTGTTATTATTATTAAATAAAAATGGCCCCCGCATGTATGTTCCAGACCCCAAGGACTGCGCAGTATCGGACTTTGCGAGTCCACGTCTGCTTTAATGACTTATTGATGCATGGCCGCCTTTCATCTTCGAGGGCCCTTTTTCTTTTTCTCGCTCTTTGGACCGTCGGGGCCGTTCCCATGTCTCGGGTTTCTCCCTGGACTCTCTCCTTTTTGATCGTCCCCGCCGTCGTTCCCAGCGTGCCTGAGCCAGAGAGCGCGGACGCCCACCTTTGAGTTGTGGGTGAGGACAAATGCGCGGGGAAGAAAGAGGCCGGAGGAGGGCTGACAAGCTTGTGTTACCGGAGAGAGATTTACATGGGGGCATAAAAGCCGGGGTGAAAGGAGAGGAGGTCTCGCCCGTATTAAGAGGTCAGCGAGCGGGGACGGAGAGGTAAATTGACCCGGGACAGCCGACACACACCACCTGCACGCCCTCTCGTTCACGCCCTGCCCCGCGGTCGCTGACTCTTTTGACTTCTACCACAAAACGCCCCGAGTTAACGACCTCCTTCTACTCATTCAGCTTTCCTTTTTGGGGGGCTTGTCCGGGGGCGTACGTCGTGTTGTCATTATCCCAGGACTATAAATCACCGAGAAAAATGGCCGCCGCTCCACCGATACAGCTCAGCTCGAGCCCGGGAGCGACATCCGGGTCGAGCCGTCCGTGTATCCCCCGTGTGGGCCGGCGTGGATTGGGGGGCGGAGGGGGGGGGGGGGGGGGTGCACGCGCTGCCAGGAAAAACAAAAGAAACCTTGTAAGGTGGCAAGCGGGAGCCCACAGGCGGACTTGTGTGAAGGGAGAAAAACTGTCCTACTCTGGGGATGTTTATGAGCAGCCTTGGGACGGACATCCATCATTCCGGGGAGGGCAATTTACGTCCGACGTGAGACCGGGGCTGACGTCTCACGTCCCGCAGGGACACTTTTTTTTGTTGTGTTTCGGACTCCGGATTTTGTCAGCCGCTGCGCACGCCATCGGTCATTTAGGCAGCCGGCGCACGGCTCGCCAGTTTAGAAAGTGGAGTTGTTATGTGACTCGACTCTCGGTGAAGGTGTTCATGCAGACACAGTCTGGTGAGCAAACAACTTCCTCAAATGAGCAGAACAATCTGTCCCCCGCATCACACGTGTTGTTGTTGTTATCGGAGGGCTCTAAAAATACCCTTCAAAAAGACACGTGATAGAACAAAAAAACTGAAATGTTGATATCGACAGATAACAACAAACTATGTCTCTAGAAACTATGGTACTTCGGTTTATCGTACGGCAAACTATTTGTCTGGTTTCTGACCAAACTTTCTATTGACACAAAACAATAAACTATGTCTCTAGAAACTGTGGTACTTCAGTTTATCATAGGCCCAACTTTTTGTCGGGTTTTTGAACAAACTTTCCATTGACAAACAACAATTAACTATGTCTCGAGAAACTATGGTACTTCGGTTTACCGTATGCCAAACTATTTGTCTGGTTTCTGACCAAACTTTCCATTGACACAAAACAATAAACTATGCCTCTAGAAACTGTGGTACTTCAGTTTATCATAGGCCCAACTTTTTGTTGGGTTTTTGAACAAAATTTCCATTGACAAACAACAATAAACTATGTCTCTAGAAACTGTGGTACTTCAGTTTTTCATAGGCCCAACTTTTTGTCGGGTTCTTGAACAAACTTTCCATTGACAAACAACAGTAAACTTCGTCTCTAGAAACTGTGGTACTTCGGTTTATCATAGGCCCAACTTTTTGTTGGGTTCTTGAACAAACTTTCCAATGACAAACAACAATAAACTATGTCTCTAGAAACTGTGGTACTTCAGTTTATCATAGGCCCAACTTTTTGTCGGGTTTTTGAACAAACTTTCCATTGACAAACAACGATAAACTTCGTCTCTAGAAACTGTGGTACTTCGGTTTATCGTACGCCAAACTATTTGTCTGCTTTTTGACCAAACTTTCCACTGTCAGATAACAATTAACTACATCTGTAGAAACTGTGGTACTTCGGTTTATCGTACGGCAAACTTTGTGTTGAGTTCTTGACCAAACTTTCCATTGACAAATGACAAAAAAAAAAATTCTGTAGAAAATGTGGTATTTGTGTATATATACATGCAAGTATACATGTATATATGTGTATATCTGTATGTATACATTTATATGCATGTATATATAGAAATACGTATGTGTATGTATATATATATATATATATATATATATATATATATGTGTGTGTGTGTATGTATGTATATATGTATATATACATACATATGCCCTGCGATGAGGTGGCGACTTGTCCAGGGTGTACCCCGCCTTCCGCCCGATTGTAGCTGAGATAGGCGCCAGCGCCCCCCGCGACCCCGAACGGGAATAAGCGGCAGAAAATGGATGGATGGATGGATGTATGTATACATATATATATATATATATATATATATATATATATATATATATATATATATATATATATATATATATATATATATATATATATATATATATATTTCAAGGTAGTTTTATACAATTTGTTTTGAATGTTGTCAATGAATTTTTTTCTCCGCTAATTAGTCTGTGACAAAGCAGCATGTGCACCCTTGGCCACGCCCCCAATACAAAAGACATGTTGCTGCTAAATGCCATCTGTCTTCTCAGGGCAAAGACCTTCTACAGTCCTAATGAGGCCCCATTGTAGTCCTTAGATTGGGCGCCATCTAGTGGTGCAAGTACATGGATTTATACACAAGAAGTTCATTAAAATAAAAAATATATATACTTTATTTGCCCCTGTCATCAAAATTGGGCTGTTCTTCTTTAAGTCTTACCTACTCCCTTTTTAATTAATGATCAAGTAAAACATTATATTTTCGTGCACATTATATAATCCCACTTAATTTGCATAAAATTATTAAAAACATATCAATCTATATAAGATAAGAGAAACAGTTTGTGATTTGGGGCCGAAAGCAGGTGTGTCATAGTTGTTTTTATTAAGGGGTCACTTGCACTTGTGAATATATAAAAATAAATAAAATAAATATAAATATAAACGTATAATAGCCTCCTGATTGTTTAAATTGACAAGTGCTTTTCATTATTATGTTTTTACCAACAAGTCGAAGGATAACTTGCTTTAAAATCACTTGCTTTAAAATTATAAATCAGTAAGAAATTATTATAAGATTATTTTTCCTAACCAAAATATGCTTGGAACATCTATCCCGAGATAAAATGTAGGACATATGCACAAATACATACAGCCAAATTATGCTTTATTATTTCCAGCCTTTCACATTAAATGTTGTCGCGGATTACATAAAATAAAGTGGCGGTTACTTTATATGTTGTGGTGGATTATATAAAAATATTGTGGCGGACAACTTTAAATGATGTGGCAGTCCATTTGAAAAATTGTGGCGGACCACTTTAAACGATGTGGCGGAACAAATAAAATTGTGGCGGACAAATTAAATTAATGTGGCGGACCACTTTAAATGATAAGGTGAACCATTTCAAAAATTGTGTCGGACCACATTAAATTTTGTGGCGAACTATTTATATAATTGTGGCGGACCACTTTAAACGATGTGGCGGACCAAAAAAAATTGTGGCGGACAAAATAAATTAATGTGGCGGACCAAGTTAAATGATAAGGTGAACCATTTCAAAAATTGTGTCGGACCACATTAAATGTTGTGGCGAACTATTTAAATAATTGTGGCGGACCACTTTAAACGATGTGGCGGACCAAAAAAAATTGTGGCGGACAAAATAAATTAATGTGGCGGACCAAGTTAAATGATAAGGTGAACCATTTCAAAAATTGTGTCGGACCACATTAAATGTTACGGCGAACTATTTAAATAATTGTGGGGGACCACTTTAGACGATGTGGCGGACCAAATAAAATTGTTGCGGACAAAATAAATTAATGTGGTGGACCAAGTTAAATGATAAAGTGAACCATTAGAAACATTGTGGCGGACCACTTTAAACGATGTGTCGGACCAAATAAAATTATGGCGGACAAAATAAATGAATGTAGTGGACCAAGTTAAATGATAAAGTGAACCATTAGAAAAATTGTGGCGGACCACTTTAAACGATGTGGCGGACCAAATAAAATTGTTGCGGACAAAATAAATTAATGTGGTGGACCAAGTTAAATGATAAAGTGAACCATTAGAAAAATTGTGGCGGACCACTTTAAACGATGTGGCGGACCAAATAAAATAATGGCGGACAAAATAAATTAATGTAGTGGACCAAGTTAAATGATAAAGTGAACCATTAGAAAAATTGTGGCGGACCACTTTAAACGATGTGGCGGACCAAATAAAATTGTGGCGGACAAAATACATTATTGTGGCGGACCAAGTTAAATGATAAAGTGAACCATTAGAAAAATTGTGGCGGACCACTTTAAACGATGTGGCGGACCAAATAAAATTCCATCCATCCATTTTCTACCGCTTATTCCCTTTCGGGGTCGCGGGGGGCGCTGGCACCTATCTCAGCTACAATCGGGCGGAAGGCGGGGTACACCCTGGACATAAAATTGTGGTGGACAAAATAAATTAATGTAGTGGACCAAGTTAAATGATAAAGTGAACCATTAGAAAAATTGTGGCCGACCACTTTAAACGATGTGGCGGACCAAATAAAATTGTGGAGGACAAAATAAATTCATGTGGTGGTCCAAGTTAAATGATAAAGTGAACCATTAGAAAAATTGTGGCGGACCAATTTTAACGAAGTGGCGGACCAAATAAAATTGTGGCGGACTAAAATAAATTAATGTGGCGGACCAAGTTAAATAATAGGTGAACCATTTCAAAAATTGTGTCGGACCACGTTAAATGTTGTGGCGGACAACTTTAAACGATGTGGCGGACCAAATAAAATTGTGGCGGACAAAATAAATTAATGTGGCGGACCAAGTTAAATAATAAGGTGAACCATTTCAAAAATTGTGTCGGACCACATTAAATGTTATGGCGAACTATTTAAATAATTGTGGCGGACCACTTTAAACGATGTGGCGGACCAAATAAAATTGTGGCGGACAAAATACATTAATGTGGCGGACCAAGTTAAATGATAAAGTGAACCATTAGAAAAATTGTGGCGGAACACTTTAAACGATGTGGCGGAACAAATAAAATTGTGGCGGACAAAATAAATTAATCTAGTGGACCAAGTTAAATGATAGAGTGAACCATTAAAAAAATTGTGTTGGACCACGTTAAATTCTGTGGCGAACTATTTAAATAATTGTGGTGGATTATTTTAAATTATGTGGCGGACCAAAATAATATTGTGGCAGACAACATAAAATTCTGTGGCGGACAAAAGAAATTAACGAGGCGGACTAAATGAATTATTGTGGCGGACCACGTAAAATGATGTGGCGAGCCACTTGAAATAATCAAGAAATAATGAAATCTGGCCCGCCCTGGCCTGGAGTTTGACACCTGTGCCAGAATAAAGAGTGAAAGGTGTGCACACCTGAGCAAAGACTATTCCCAATTCTCCCGTCTTCCCGGTGGGATTTGAACCCAGCGCTCTCCGATTGTTGCCGCCTGCTTGTGCAACAATCCAGGTGTACTTCAAGTGGTGACGAGTGCTTGTGCAACAATCCAGGTGTACTTCAAGTGGTGAGGAGTGCTTGTGCAACAATCCAGGTGTACTTCAAGTGGTGACGAGTGCTCGTGCAACAATCCAGGTGTACTTCAACTGGTGACGAGTGCTCGTGCAACAATCCAGGTGTACTTCAAGCGGTGACGAGTGCTTGTGCAACAATCCAGGTGTACTTCAAGTGGTGAGGAGTGCTTGTGCAACAATCCAGGTGTACTTCAAGTGGTGACGAGTGCTTGTGCAACAATCCAGGTGTACTTCAAGTGGTGACGAGTGCTTGTGCAACAATCCAGGTGTACTTCAGGTGGTGACGAGTGCTTGTGTAACAATCCAGGTGTACTTCAAGTGGTGAGGAGTGCTTGTGCAACAATCCAGGTGTACTTCAAGTGGTGACGAGTGCTCGTGCAACAATCCAGGTGTACTTCAACTGGTGACGAGTGCTCGTGCAACAATCCAGGTGTACTTCAAGCGGTGACGAGTGCTTGTGCAACAATCCAGGTGTACTTCAAGTGGTGAGGAGTGCTTGTGCAACAATCCAGGTGTACTTCAAGTGGTGACGAGTGCTTGTGCAACAATCCAGGTGTACTTCAAGTGGTGACGAGTGCTTGTGCAACAATCCAGGTGTACTTCAGGTGGTGACGAGTGCTTGTGTAACAATCCAGGTGTACTTCAAGTGGTGAGGAGTGCTTGTGCAACAATCCAGGTGTACTTCAAGTGGTGACGAGTGCTTGTGCAACAATCCAGGTGTACTTCAAGTGGTGATGAGTGCTTGTGCAACAATCCAGGTGTACTTCAGGTGGTGACGAGTGCTTGTGCAACAATCCAGGTGTACTTCAAGTGGTGACGAGTGCTCGTGCAACAATCCAGGTGTACCTCAAGTGGTGACGAGTGCTTGTGCATCAATCCAGGTGTACTTCAAGTGGTGACGAGTGCTTGTGCAACAATCCAGGTGTACTTCAAGTGGTGACGAGTGCTTGTGCAACAATCCAGGTGTACTTCAAGTGGTGACGAGTGCTTGTGCAACAATCCAGGTGTACTTCAAGTGGTGACGAGTGCTTGTGCAACAATCCAGGTGTACTTCAAGTGGTGACGAGTGCTTGTGCAACAATCCAGGTGTACTTCAAGTGGTGACGAGTGCTCGTGCAACAATCCAGGTGTACTTCAAGTGGTGACGAGTGCTCGTGCAACAATCCAGGTGTACTTCAAGTGGTGACGAGTGCTCGTGCAACAATCCAGGTGTACTTCAAGTGGTGACGAGTGCTTGTGCAACAATCCAGGTGTACTTCAAGTGGTGAGGAGTGCTTGTGCAACAATCCAGGTGTACTTCAAGTGGTGAGGAGTGCTTGTGCAACAATCCAGGTGTACTTCAAGTGGTGACGAGTGCTTGTGCAACAATCCAGGTGTACTTCAAGTGGTGACGAGTGCTTGTGCAACAATCCAGGTGTACTTCAAGTGGTGACGAGTGCTTGTGCAACAATCCAGGTGTACTTCAAGTGGTGACGAGTGCTTGTGCAACAATCCAGGTGTACTTCAAGTGGTGACGAGTGCTTGTGCAACAATCCAGGTGTACTTCAAGTGGTGACGAGTGCTTGTGCAACAATCCAGGTGTACTTCAAGTGGTGACGAGTGCTCGTGCAACAATCCAGGTGTACTTCAACTGGTGACGAGTGCTCGTGCAACAATCCAGGTGTACTTCAAGCGGTGACGAGTGCTTGTGCAACAATCCAGGTGTACTTCAAGTGGTGAGGAGTGCTTGTG
>NC_084623.1:7162755-7205255 GCF_033978795.1 Nerophis ophidion | reverse complement strand
TTATATATGTATGCGGTATATATATATTTATTTATATATATATATATATATATATATATATATATATATATATATACATATATATATATATATATATATATATATATATATATATATATATATATATATATATATATATATATATATATATATATATATGTGGGGCGGTATAGCTCGGTTGGTAGAGCGGGAGTGCCAGCAACTTGAGGGTTGCAGGTTCGATCCCCGCTTCCGTCATCCTAGTCACTGCCGTTGTGTCCTTTACCCACCTGCTCCCAGTACCACCCACACCGGTTTAAATGTAAAAATTAGATATTGGGTTTCACTATGTAAAGCGCTTTGAGTCACTTTGAGAAAAGCGCTATATAAATATAATTCTCTTCACTATATATATATATACATCTATATAGTGGTACTAGCATTTTTCCCATCATGCATTGCACGGGATTTAAATGGGTATGATTTTAACTTATGTGCGGTGTTTGGAGATTTAAAACAAAAAAAAGAAATCCACAAAGTTCAGTGAGCAGGTTGTGTTATTTAGTGAACGTGTGTTGACTTTTTGTCTCGGTTGACTCGCGCCATGATTGTGGAAGGTTGCTTGGATTGAGTCACAAACTAAAAAAAAGTTTGGTGAGTACAATTCAAAGTGCAATTCATGGTCATTAACCTGAATTTCCCCCGTTTTCCACAAAATGGTAGCAAAGTTGCAACTATTTTAAACGAAGACGGAAGCCCCCCCTGTGGGCCTTTTTTTCCTTTTTAAACTACTGAGGTCTTGCGGGCCAAAGTTTGGACAACCCTGTTTCAGCGGGCTTTTCAGGCGTAATAGTGGACTCCCCGTTACCTGCATTGTCCTGCGTCGGACAAAGGAACCTTCTGTGTTGGACCGAGGCGCACAGGTCAGGACTTTCCTTGCAAGGCACAATGGCTGCAAGGTCGCACGCAGTAAGTCCAAGAAGTGGAGTGGTAGAAAAGTCCCACACCCGCCTCCAACAAATGTCTCCAACAAGCTCAGGTATTCATCGAGCTGTCTGTAAAGAGAGAGGTTTTTGCATTTGGTTCTCTACTTACAGTCTTCAGTCCGTGTGATCGTAGTACTTGGACAAAACCCCAAACCAGTGAAATGATAAATAAAAACAGAATACAATGATTTGCAAATTCCATATTCAATTGACTGCGATGAGGTGGCGACTTGTCCAGGGTGTACCCCGCCTTCCGCCTGATTGTAGCTGAGATAGGCGCCAGCGCCCCCCCCCGCGACCCCAAAAGGGGAATAAGCGGTAGAAAATAGATGGATGGATGGATATTCAATTGAATGGAATGTAAAGACAAGATATTTAATTTTCACACTGAAAAACTTAATTTTTTTATTTCAAATAATCATTAAAGAACTACTAAAATGAGATTTTCTTGTTTAAACGGGGATAGCAGGTCCATTCTATGTGTCATACTTGATCATTTCGCGATATTGCCATATTTTCGCTGAAAGGATTTAATAGAGAACATCCACGATAAAGTTCGCAACTTTTGGTCGCTAATAAAAAAGCCTTGCCTGTACCGGAAGTAGCAGACGATGTGCGCGTGACGTCACGGGTTGTGGAGCTCCTCATATCTGAACATTGTTTACAATCATGGGCACCAGCAGGGAGAGCGATTCGGACCGAGAAAACGACGATTTCCCCATTAATTTGAGCGAGGATGAAAGATTTGTGGATGAGGAAAGTTAGAGTGAAGGACTAGGAAAAAAAAAGGCGAGGGCAGTGGGAGCGATTCAGATGTTATTAGACACATTTATTAGGATAATTCTGGAAAATCCCTTATCTGCTTATTGGGTTTTAGTGAGATTATACTGTCGTACCTGAAAGTCGGAGGGGTGTGGTTACGGGTGTGGTGACCGCCAGTGTCTCTGAGGGAAGCCACGTTTCTCGATGAGGCGAATTGTAGGCAGCCGTTGGCCATGCTGAGCTTTTTTCCCCCCTCCTCCACGGTGGAAGCATCCCAGGCCGGTCGGAGGAGGCAAGAGAGTCCTCAGCTGCCTCTTCGACAGGTGCATGAGGAACGACGCAAGCTAACCGCTCATGTCTACGGTAAGAGCCGACTTATTACTGCAATTTTCTCACCGAAACCTGCCGTTTGACATGTGGTAGAGAACCATGTTCGCTTGACCGCTCTGTTCCATATTAAAGCTTCACCTTCGGGAATGTAAACGAGGAAACACCGGCTGTGTTTGTGTTGCTAAAGGCAGCTGCAGTACACCGCTATCCACCTACATCTTTCTTCTTTGACGTCTCCATTATTAATTGAACAAATTGCAAAAGATACAGCAACACAGATGTCCATAATACTGTGTAATTATGCGATTAAAGGAGACGACTTATAGCTGGGATCGGGGCTGGAAAAAAATTTCCTCTACGATCCGTGACGTCATCATACCGCGACGTTTTCAACAGGATACTTTGCGCAAAATTTAAAATTGCAATTTAGTAAACTAAAAAGGCCGTATTGGCATGTGTTGCAATGTTAATATTTCATCATTGATATATAAACTATCAGACTGCGTGGTCGCTAGTAGTGGCTTTCATTAGGCCTTTAACTTAGAATTTAATGGCAGCATCAAAGTTGTCACAGGGGCATTTTTACCAGTGTGTTACATGGCCTTTCCTTTTAACAACACTCAGTAAACATTTGGGAACTGAAGAGACACATTTTTAAAGCTTTCAAGGTGGAATTATTTCCCATTTTTGCTTGATATACATCTTAAGTTGTTCAACAGTCTCGGTTGTGGTATTTTATTCTTCATATGGGAGACAGGTATGGACTGAAGGCAGGCCAGTCTAGTACCTGCACTCTTTTACTATGAAGCCACGCTGTTGTAACACGTAACTTGGCATTATCTTGCTGAAATAAGCAGGGGCGTCCATGATAACGTTGCTTGGATGGCAACATATGTTGCTCCAAAACCTGTATGTACCCTTTCAGCGCTAATGGTGCCTTCACATATGTGTAAATTACCCATGTCTTGGGCACTAACACACCCCCATACCATCACACATGCTGGCTTTTCAACTTTGCGCCTAGAACAATCCGGATGGTTCTTTTTTCTTTGTTCTGGATGACACAACATCCACAGTTTCCAAAAAAATATTTGAAATGTGGACTCGTCAGACCACAGAACACTTTTCCACTTTGCATTAGTCCATCTTATATGAGCTCGGGGCCCGTTTCTGGGTGTTGTTGATAAATGGCTTTGGCTTTGCATAGTAGAGTTTTAACTTGCACTCACAGATGTAGCGACCAACTGTATTTACTGACAGTGGTTTTCTGAAGTGTTCCTGAGCCCATGTGGTGATATCCCTTACACACGGATGTGGCTTTTTGGTGCAGTACCGCCTGTGGGGTCAAAGGTGCGTTATATCATCTCCAGATTCTCTGAACCTTTTGATGATATTACGGACCGTAGATGGTGAAATCCCTAAATTCATTGCAATAGCTTGCTGAAAAATGTTGTTCTTAAACAGTTTGCTCAGGCATTTGTTGACAAAGGGGTGACAGAGCATGTCACGGAAGCTGTTTTTATGCCCAATCATGGCACACACCTGTTCCCAATTAGCCTGTTCACCCATGGGCATGTTCCAAATAAGCGTTTGATGAGCGTTCCTCAACTTTCTTCGTTTTTTTTGACACTCGTGCCAGCTTTTTTTTAAACATGTTGCTGGCATCATTACAGTCTTCAGTCCGTGTACTACTGTAGTACTTGTAGTACTGTAGTACTTGTAGTACTTGTAGTACTAATGTTCACTTGTCCCGCTGTTACAGCTTCAGTGGAAGCTTCCCAAAGTGTTGGATTGAAAATCTGTGATCATGATCCCAACTGCATTCTTATATTTTTCTCCACATGAGTATTGCAGCTAATTTTTTATGAAATCAAGGTTCGGTTCCTGTGGGGGGTTGCCGTGGAAACTGACAAGGGGACCGTGCGGTTGTGTGTATGTGTGTGTGTGTGTGTGTGTGTGTGTGTGTGTGTGTGTGTGTGTGTGTGTTGAAAGACATGGATAGTGGAGTATGATTGTTATCGTTAAATAATTCTGTACACTAGCTTTATATTAACTATTTATTTAAAAAAATATATATATATTTTTCAGTCACAGCTTTGCTCAATCATATCCTGATTTTAATTTATTCCGATTCTAAATCGATTCATAATTTTCAATAATCAATTTAAAATTTTGTTTTTTTTCAAGATATTTTTCCAAGATTAAATATTAAAACATGATCATTTGTGTGGAAATAATATGTAAATGAAGTACATTATTTTTTCCTAATAAATGCATTACAAAAAAAATATCAATTACAATATTTACACTTTAATCATCTCTAATAATAAAACAAAATATTATATTATTAGGCCCTGCGATGAGGTGGCGACTTTTCCATGGTGTACGCCGCCTTCCGCCCGGTTGTAGCTGAGATAGGCACCAGCGGGCCCCCCCAAAGGGAATAAACGGTAGAAAATGGATGGATGGATATTATATTATTAAACATTTCACAGCAATGTTAGTGTTCTAAAAAAGATAAATACTTAAATATCTGCTTGATTTATGATTTCAATCCAACAAATTGTTCATGCAGAAATTTTACCGTAAAAAAGTTTTTGTTCACAGTATAGAGTAATAATACACTAGTGAAGTGAATTATATTTATATAGCGCTTTTCTCTAGTGACTCAAAACGCTTTTACATAGTGAAACCCAATATCTAAGTTACATTCAAACCAGTGTGGGTGGCACTGGGAGCAGGTGGGTAAAGTGTCTTGCCCAAGGACACAACGGCATTGACTAGGATGGCGGAAGCGGAAATCGAACCTGCAACCCTTTAAGTTGCTGGCACGGCCACTCTACCAACCGAGCTATGCCGCCCCGTAAAACTATAAAATATAACAACCATGGAATTTACGCTACAAAAAAACGTGCATGAATTTTAACGGAAAAAAACAAACAGTGGTACCTTTTTTCCATTCCATTTCGTTTAACCCCATGTATTTTTTATTTTATATGCTGTAAAAAAACAACCCCAAAAAAACTGCAAATATTACGGTAAAATTGTGGCGACTGAGCTGCTAGTTCTATTTATATCTAAATACCATATTTCCTTGAATAGTATGCGCCTGCCTAGAATTACTGCCGGGTCAAACTCGTTTTGCAAAATATTATTTTTATTAGCGCATGTCTAGAATTTCCGCCGGGTCAAACTCGTTTCGCAAAATAATTAGCATATGTCTCGAATTTCCACAGGGTCAAACTCGTCACGTCACAAGTGACACTTCCCCTGTTGTCATTTTCAAAATGGAGAAGCTGATTTCAATCATTTCAAATCGCATAAAGGGAAGAAGATTAAGAGCTATTCAGTAGGATTTAAGGTCCAAGCTATTGAATATGCTAAAAAGAACAATAAGCAGTTATGTTTTATTAATATACCGTAGCTGCGTGTGTCAAATATGAGTCATTAAATGACTCCTGCCTCCTGGTGGTAGAGGGCGCTAGTGATCCTTCTTGGCTGCAGAAGAAGTGACAACAAGCAGCAAGAGTCAGCAGCGATCGTTTATTTTTTCCTCTCGCTTGCACTTTTAACATGGAGGATTACATATCTAAAATAAAACCGTTTTCTAAACTGGACTTTCAATCGAAGCAGGAGGTAATAAAGGAAGATCTCCATTGAGACAGAGAGACTTTTAAAACTGAAGAAAGATAAGGAAGACTTCTATAAACAAGTTATCGATGCTTTTGATCAGAAGGAGCTGCGCATGGACTTCATTTATAAGTAAAGGTAAGACCATAATAAAGTTTTTTTTTTATTAAATCTGCTTTTCATGATGGCATCCTTACATCACACTCAAATTTATAAGCGCAGGCCTATATTTACCGCATGCCTTTGGTAAGCGCCGGAGTGAGAAGAGGTTTTGAATTAATTAGCGCCCCGGCGGCAATTCAAGGAAATACAGTATTTGGTTTTGAACATCTATCCATCCATCCATTTTCTACCGCTTATTCCCTTTTGGGGTCGCGGGGGGCGCTGGCGCCTATCTCAGCTACAATCGGGCGGAAGGCAGGGTACACCCTGGACAATGTACGTAAAAAAAAAAAGACATTATACACATGTTTTTTATGTACACCTTTATATTTATACTGTATATAGGGTCTAGCACCCCTGCGACCCTGAACGGGACAAGCGGTAGAAAATGGATGGCTGGATGGATTATTCACTGTTAAAAACGGCCCATTGATGGTAAACCAAAACTGTGATGTGGCCCCCAATGAAAAGGAGTTGTTGTTGAGACACATTGATTATGTCGATATCAGCTCAGATGGAAAGTATCCAAGTATCTGAGTATACCTCCTCAGGAGATGTTCTACGAGTCGGTGGTGGCGAGCGCTTTCTTGCACGCCGTGGCTGAGAGTGAGGGACGCAAACAGACTGGACAAGTTGGTAGAGAAGGCCAGTAACGTGTTGGGAGTGGAACTGGACTCTCTTGTGGTCTAGAAAAACTCCTAGCCATTATGGACAACACCTCCCACCCACTACACTCGGACCTTGCGGAGAGAATGAGCACGTTCAGGGGAAGGCTCGGACTCCCGAAATGTAACACGGAACGACACAGGAAGTCCTTTCATACCGACAGCCATCAGACTGTATAATGCATATGTTCCTTGACGTCACTTAAATGTAGGATATATGTCGAATGTTGGGGAGGAGACCCTGCCCCAAGTGGAGGAGTTCAAGTACCTAGGAGTCTTGTTCACGAGTGGGGGAAGAGTGGATCGCGGCGTCTTCAGTAATGCGGACGTTGTACAGATCCGTTGTGGTGAAGAAGGAGCTGAGCCGGAAGGCAAAGCTCTCAATTTACCGGTCGATCTACGTTCCCATCCTCACCTATGGTCATGAGCTTTGGGTCATGACCGAAAGGATAAGATCACGAGTACAAGCGGCCCAAAAGAGTTTGGGTCTCTCCCTTAGAGATAGGGTGAGAAGCTCTGCCATCCGGGAGGAACTCAAAGTAAAGCCGCTGCTCCTTCACATCGAGAGGAGCCAGATGAGGTGGTTCGGGCATCTGGTCAGGATGCCACCCGAACGCCTCCCTAGGGAGGTGTTTAGGGCACGTCAGACCGGTAGGAGGCCACGGGGAAGACCCAGGACACGTTGGGAAGACTATGTCTGGCCTGGGAACGCCTCGGGATCCCCCGGGAAGAGCTACACGAAGTGGCTGGGGAAAGGGAAGTCTGGGCTTCCCTGCTTAGGCTGTTGTCCCCGCGACCCGACCTCGGATAAGCAGAAGAAGATGGATGGATGGATGGATATATGTCGAATATATTTATAATATATGTCATATATTATTTATTGCTACCACTGGACAAAAGTATTGGGACACTTAGGACTATCACTAGGCAAA
This sequence comes from Nerophis ophidion, assembly GCF_033978795.1. Classification (NCBI taxonomy): domain Eukaryota; kingdom Metazoa; phylum Chordata; class Actinopteri; order Syngnathiformes; family Syngnathidae; genus Nerophis; species Nerophis ophidion. Next base: position 7,197,809 of record NC_084623.1, on the reverse strand, counting down.
AGTATTGGGACACGTGCGACTTACACTAGGCAAAAGTATTGGGACACTTAGGACTAACTGTAGACAATGACAATGTGAAATGGAATTTATTCTTTTTTTGTCCTCAAAATTCTACACACAATACCTTAGAATAATAGTAGCTACTATCCATCCATCTTCTAACGCTTATCCGAGTTTGGGTCGCGGGGGCAGCAGCCAAAGGCGGACCCGACCAACGCTGCTTGCGGCTTTAATTATTATTATTGTTTATTGTGAGCGAACTGTGGTGCTGAATTTCCCCCAGGGATCAATAAAGTACTTTCTATTCTATTCTATTCTATTTTAAGTAGCCTTTATAAATGTCCCCCATGTTTTATCCATGATTTTTTTCCCCCAGCTGCATGGCTTAGCGTGTGATCTTTCCATTTCAAACACGCACTTAATGAGGCTTGCCTGGTCAGGTGACCCTGGCATTGTGGCGTTTTCCTGCAAGGCTGTAATGAGGGATGCATTCCGGTGCCGCGCCGTGAAGGAAAGTTGCAGACGTCCCGATCGTTAAGAGAAGCCCCCCGCGCAAAAAAACAACAACAAAATGATATAATGATTGTAGTGGTAAGGAGTAAACATTGGATTTGTCCAAATTTCATTCATACACTTTGATGGATACCGTATTTCCTTGAATTGCCGCCGGGGCGCTAATTAATTTTAAAACCTCTTCTCACTCCTGCGCTTACCAAAGGCATGCGGTAAAAGTAAGCATGCGCTAATTATTTTAAAACCTCTTATCACTCCGGCACTTACCAAAGGCATGCAGTAAAAATTTGAGTGTGATGTAAGGATACGATCATGAAAAGCACATATAAGAAAAAAAACGTTATTATGGTCTTACCTTTACTTAGAAATGAAGTCCATGCCAGCTCCTTCTGATCAAAAGCATCGATAACTTGTTTATAGAAGTCTTCCTTATCTTTCTTCAGTTTTAAAAGTTTCTCTGTCTCGATGGAGATCTTCCTTTATTACTTCCTGCTTTGATTGAAAGTCCAGTTTAGAAAACTGCTATCAAACCGCTGCTATCAGTTAGCTCAGCTCCTCACGTGCGGGCGACGACAGAATTATCCTCGGGCAACTCCCCCTCCCGTTCTGCTCCTTGGGTTATCTCTTTATCCCACCACTGCCAACTTGAAGTGTTATTGTATAAATAATCCACTGGGTATTTAGGACTGGAACATGCTTTATTTCAGCCCGGTTGTCCGTCGTGCACCCGCCGCATCATTTCACTTCTTCTGCAGCCGAGTAGTCGCAAGAAGGATCACTAGCGCCCTCTACCACTAGGAGGCGGGAGTCATTTAATGACTCATATTTGACACACGCAGCTACGGTATTGTGACGGTCTCAAGCCGTCGTCTTGCGGGTTCCCAGGACCACCAAGTAAGGACATGGCTTGAGCAGTTTGACTTTGTTTATTTTTCAATAAAACCTCAGTCCAGGTCGCTCCTTCGCTCCTCCTCTCCGCTCACTCGGCGTCTTCTCTGTCGGACCGTCGGCTCCACAGGTATATTTATAAAACATACCTGTTTACTGTTCTTTTTAGCATATTCAATAGCTTGGACCTTAAATCTTACTTCTTCCCTTTATGCGATTTCAAATTATTGAAATCAGCCTCCTCCATTTTGGAAATGATGACCGAGGAAGTGTCACTGGTGACGTGACGAGTTTGACCCGGTGGTAATACTAAGCATAAGCTAATTATTTCGCGAAGCAAGTTCGACCCGGCAGTAATTCAAGGCAGGCGCATACTATATGCCCGGCGGCAATTCAAGGACATACGGTATACCTTATTAGTCAACAGTACTGAAGCATTGATGCCTTAGTGATACTGTCTTCTTCCGCGTGTGTCACTTTAAGAAAAAGAAAAAAAACACCTGACCAATATTTTGACAACGAGGCGCAACTAAAAATAATGTGTGATGTAATGTTGGGTTGCATTCCGCCGGTCGTGACCCCAAAATTGCAGAGATGGGCGGCGTAGCACGGTTGAAATTAGAGTTAATAATAAAAGAAGGCAAGTGCAGCGAGGGAGTGCACAAGTCAGAGAGCCTGTGTCTAAGAGCGCTGGAGAGGAAATAACACCGAGGACAGGGATATAAATAAACGAGGTGCAACCCTGTCATGACGATCTAAATGGAACTACGGACAATGAAAGAATGCCAATTGTGGGATTATTTTGATTTTATAGTGGCCAGTGATGTAAATGTCCTTTTCCTGTTTACTATTTGGCTCATTGACCAAAGTTGCACTTTTAATGTTATTTCTATGCAAATATTAGCATAAAAAAAGGAAAAAAGAACCCTCAAAGTATACATGTATAAATATATATATATACAAATATATGTATATTTGTATATATATACACCCGATTGTAGCTGAGATAGGCGCCAGCGCCCCCCGCGACCCCGAAAGGGAATAAGCGGTAGAAAATGGATGGATGGTATATACTGTATATTATATTGTATTTATTTATTATATATGTATACCTAATTTCCTCCACCCAAAAAAAAAAAACACGGCATATTATATGTTTATTATATATGTATATCTAATTTCCCAAAATACTATTACATACATATATATACTGTATATGTATAAATAAATAAATATGTATATATACACGGTATATTATATGTTTATATATATGTTTATTATATATGTATATCTAATTTCCAAAAATACTATTACATACATATATATACTGTATATGTATAAATAAATAAATAAATAAATATATATATATATATACATATAGCCATGCGATGAGGTTGCGACATGTCCAGGGTGTACCCCGCCTTCCGCCCGATTGTAGTTGAGATAGGCGCCAGCGCCCCCCGCAACCCCAAAAGGGAATAAGCGGTAGAAGATGGATGGATGGATATATATATATATATATATATATATATATATATATATACATATATATAGTCATTATCAAAAGTTTACATACACTTGTAAAGAACATAATGTCACGGCTGTCTTGAATTTCCCAAAATTTCTACAACTCTTATTTTTGTGATGTAGTGATTGGAGCACATACGTGTTGGTCACAAAAAAACATATTCATGAAGTTTGGTTAGTTGGTTTGGTTTATTTTAGTTGTTGTGTACTACTGTGATGTTGGATGAGGAAGCAGACAAATCCAAATGGGGGATTTGTGGAAGGTGGGGCACATGTTCTGTGGCCAGGGATGAAGCACAGGCTGTCCAAAGTGGGGACCCGGGGTGGACCGCTCATCTGGGTTTTGGCAGGGGACATCTCTACGCTGATGACCTGTCTCCGTTTGGGACGGTCTCCTGCTGGCCCCACAATGGACTGGACTCTCACTATTATGTTTGATCCACTATGGACTGGACTCTCACTATTATGTTGGATCCACTATGGACTGGACTCTCACTATTATGTTAGATCCACTATGGACTGGACTCTCACTATTATGTTGGATCCACTATGGACTGGGCTCTCACTATTATGTTGGATCCACTATGGACTGGACTCTCACTATTATGTTAGATCCACTATGGACTGGACTCTCACTATTATGTTGGATCCACTATGGACTGGACTCTCACTATTATGTTAGATCCAGTATGGACTGGACACTCAGTCTTATGTTAGATCCACTATGGACTGGACTCTCACAATATTATGCTAGATCCACTATGGACTGGACTCTCACTATTATGTTAAATCCACTATGGACTGGACTCTCACTATTGTGTTAGATCCACTATGGATTGGACTCTCCCTATTATGTTAGATCCACTATGGACTGGACTCTCACTATTATGTTAGATCCACTATGGACTGGACTCTCACTATTATGTTGGATCCACAATGGACTGGACTCTCACAATATTATGTTAGATCCACTATGGACTGGACTCTCACTAATATGCTAAATCCACTATGGACTGGACTCTCACTATTATGTTAGATCCACTATGGACTGGACTCTCACAATATTAAGCTAGATCCACTATGGACTGGACTTTCACTATTATGTTAGATTCACTATGGACTGGACTCTTACTATTATGTTTGATCCACTATGGACTGGACTCTCCCTATATTATGTTAGATCCACTATGGACTGGACTCTCACTATTATGTTAGATCCACTATGGACTGGACTCTCACTATTATGTTGGATCCACTATGGACTGGACTCTCACTATTATGTTAGATCCACTATGGACTGGACTCTCACAATATTATGTTAGATCCACTATGGACTGGACTCTCACTATTATGCTAAATCCACTATGGACTGGACTCTCACTATTATGTTAGATCCACTATGGACTGGACTCTCACAATATTAAGCTAGATCCACTATGGACTGGACTTTCACTATTATGTTAGATCCACTATGGACTGGACTCTTACTATTATGTTTGATCCACTATGGACTGGACTCTCACTATATTATGTTAGATCCACTATGGACTGGACTCTCACTATTATGTTAGATCCACTATGGACTGGACTCTCACAATATTACGTTAGATCCACTATGGACTGGACTCTCACTATTATGTTGGATCCACTATGGACTGGACTCTCCCAATATTAACTTAGATCAACTCGACGTCCGTTGCACCAGTCGCCCAGTCCCTGGGGCCCCTTCCAAGGTTTCTCATTGTCCCGTTGGGTTGAGTTTTTCCTTGCCCTGATGTGGGATCTGATTCAAGGATGTTGTTGTGGCTTGTGCAGCTCTTTGAGACACTCGTAATTTAGGGCTGTATAAGTAAACATTGATTGATTGATTGATTGATTGATTGAAAGTTCTGTGGTCGGATGAAAAAAAAATTGAGCTTTTTGGCCACAACACTCAGCAATATGTTTGGAGGAGAAAATGTGAGGCCTTTAATTTCAAGAACACCATCCCTACCGTCAAGCATGGTGGTGGTACATTATGCTCTGGGCCTAAGAGTAAATGGGACAATGAAAAAGAAGGATTTCCTCCAAATTCTTCAGGACCACCTAAAATCCTCAGCTGCAGTGAATCAGCAATCCACGCACCTGTCCATGATGAGAGACCTGCCTTCATAAGCCAGCGCGTCCTGAGATCCAGCGCCAGAACGTAGCTACTCAAACTTGCATGTGCATAGTCTCTCTTTGTGTCCCGTGTTGTTTCGTTATCCAGCTCCCCGTCCTCCTTCCTCGTTATCGAGCTGTGTGTCTCGTCTTCCCGGATCCCCTTCCGGGCTTCCTCTTGCCTCTCTGGATATCGACCTCCTGCCTGCCTACTGACCACGACGACTCGCTTCCATTTTTGGACTTCCGCCTCGAAATCAACACGCACCTTCAACACCCGCTGGTAACCACTCGCATAACACAGTCACACATAGTCTCACATCATCTCTTTGGTTCACGCACACACCTCGCTTACGTTACCTGCTGTTAGGTAACGAGGTCACCGTCTCCTTCTCCCGCTGAATTGTCACACTGTATTTATATTTGTTTTGACATATTCAACCTTGCGGATTTGTGGAAGTGCATGCCCGGGGGAAAAAATTAAAAATAAACCCGAGCTATAATTATACAGAAGCCTGGGAAGCTTGAAAATAGCTTTAATGATGTCTACAGTTTATCAGCACAGTATATTGGTGAAAGTGAGAAAAGAGTGTTTTTCTCAAGTAGACTACAAAGACGGGCAGAAATTCAATGAGTCATCGGCTGTATTTCACTGCTTCATTCGGTAATAAAATGAAAATAATCTGGAGCAAGAAAGAATTTAGGACACGAGGTCTGGATAGGGTTGATAATGCTGAGTTTTCAACATGTAAGTTTTCCATTGTTTAAGCGGCTCATTATTATTATCGTTATCATTTCCCAGAATTCAAGGTTTGTTCTCCCGGGATGCAAACAGATCACTCCGGACAAGACTTGCAGGTAGGAACATGTTTTAATCTTGGAAAATAAATGAAGCACCAAAAACAGAAAAACCAGATTAAGGAAGAAAGTGCCGATCGTACTGGATGTTATCTTAGCATGAGTTGGAAGGCAAGCAATTTACGTGACAGGGGCGTGAAGTAAACATAGAAGCCAGGACGAGTGACCAGGTGAGTGTCCCGAACAACGAAAATCATAAGTAACCACGGTGAGTCAACTCAGGACGCGCACGAACAGGAACGAAAGGAGTCCAAAAAAACAGAAAAAACAAAACAAAATCCAATCCCCCATTCACAGTTGGTAATAAAATGAAAAGAATCTGGAGCAAGAAAGAATCTAGGACACGAGGTCTGGATAGCGTTGATAATGCTGAGTTTTCAACATGTAAGTTTTCCATGCTTTAAGCGGCTCATTATTATTATCGTTATCATTTCCCAGAATTCAAGGTTTGTTCTCCCGGGATGCAAACGGATCACTCCGGACAAGACTTGCAGGTAGGAACATGTTTTAATCTTGGAAAATAAATGAAGCACCAAAAACAGAAAAACAAGATTATGGAAGAAAGTGCCGATCGCACTGGATGCTAGCTTAGCATGAGTTGGGAGGCAAGCAATTTACGTGACAGGGGCGTGAAGCAAACATAGAAGCCAGGACGAGTGACCAGGTGAGTGTCCTGAACAACGGAGGCAGGTGAAAATCATAAGTAACCACGGTGAGTCAACTCGGGAGGCGCACGAACAGGAACGAAAGGAGTCCAAAAAAACAGAAAACACAAAACAAAATCCAATCCCCCATTCACAGTTGGTAATAAAATGAAAAGAATCTGGAGCAAGAAAGAATTTAGGACACGAGGTCTGGATAGCGTTGTTAATGCTGAGTTTTCAACATGTAAGTTTTCCATGCTTTAAGCGGCTCATTATTATTATCGTTATCATTTCCCAGAATTCAAGGTTTGTTCTCCCGGGATGCAAACGGATCACTCCGGACAAGACTTGCAGGTAGGAACATGTTTTAATCTTGGAAAATAAATGAAGCACCAAAAACAGAAAAACAAGATTATGGAAGAAAGTGCCGATCGCACTGGATGCTAGCTTAGCATGAGTTGGGAGGCAAGCAATTTACGTGACAGGGGCGTGAAGCAAACATAGAAGCCAGGACGAGTGACCAGGTGAGTGTCCTGAACAACGGAGGCAGGTGAAAATCATAAGTAACCACGGTGAGTCAACTCGGGAGGCGCACGAACAGGAACGAAAGGAGTCCAAAAAAACAGAAAACACAAAACAAAATCCAATCCCCCATTCACAGTTGGTAATAAAATGAAAAGAATCTGGAGCAAGAAAGAATTTAGGACACGAGGTCTGGATAGCGTTGTTAATGCTGAGTTTTCAACATGTAAGTTTTCCATGCTTTAAGCGGCTCATTATTATTATCGTTATCATTTCCCAGAATTCAAGGTTTGTTCTCCCGGGATGCAAACGGATCACTCCGGACAAGACTTGCAGGTAGGAACATGTTTTAATCTTGGAAAATAAATGAAGCACCAAAAACAGAAAAACAAGATTATGGAAGAAAGTGCCGATCGCACTGGATGCTAGCTTAGCATGAGTTGGGAGGCAAGCAATTTACGTGACAGGGGCGTGAAGCAAACATAGAAGCCAGGACGAGTGACCAGGTGAGTGTCCCGAACAACGGAGGCAGGTGAAAATCATAAGTAACCACGGTGAGTCAACTCGGGAGGCGCACGAACAGGAACGAAAGGAGTCCAAAAAAACAGAAAACACAAAACAAAATCCAATCCCCCATTCACAGTCGGTAATAAAATGAAAAGAATCTGGAGCAAGAAAGAATCTAGGACACGAGGTCTGGATAGCGTTGATAATGCTGAGTTTTCAACATGTAAGTTTTCCATATTTTAAGCGGCTCATTATTATTATCGTTATCATTTCCCAGAATTCAAGGTTTGTTCTCCCGGGATGCAAACGGATCACTCCGGAAAAGACACGCAGGTAGGAACATGTTTTAATCTTGGAATATAAATGAAGCACCAAAAACAGAAAAACAAGATTAAGGAAAAAAGTCCCGATCACACAGGATGTTAGCTTAGCATGAGTTGGAAGGCAAACAATTTACGTGACAGGGGTGTGAAGCAAACATAGAAGCCAGGACGAGTGACCAGGTGAGTGTCCCGAACAACGGAGGCAGGTGAAAATCATAAGTAACCACGGTGAGTCAACTCGGGAGGCGCACGAACAGGAACGAAAGGAGTCCAAAAAAACAGAAAACACAAAACAAAATCCAATCCCCCATTCACAGTCGGTAATAAAATGAAAAGAATCTGGAGCAAGAAAGAATCTAGGACACGAGGTCTGGATAGCGTTGATAATGCTGAGTTTTCAACATGTAAGTTTTCCATGCTTTACGCGGCTCATTATTATTATCGTTATCATTTCCCAGAATTCAAGGTTTGTTCTCCCGGGATGCAAACGGATCACTCCGGACAAGACTTGCAGGTAGGAACATGTTTTAATCTTGGAATATAAATGAAACACCAAAAACAGAAAAACAAGACTAAGGAAGAAAGTGCCGATCGCACTGGATGCTAGCTTAGCATGAGTTGGGAGGCAAGCAATTTACGTGACAGGGGCGTGAAGCAAACATAGAAGCCAGGACGAGTGACCAGGTGAGTGTCCCAAAAAACGAAAATCATAAGTAACCATGGTGACTCAACTCAGGAGGCGCACGAACAGGAACGAAAGGAGTCCCAAAAAACAGAAAACACCAAACAAAATCCAACCCCCCCGCCCCCCCTCTCAAGGACGGATGCCAGATGTCCCAAAAAAGTCGAAGCAGGTTGTGGCGTGCTATCCGTGAAACTTGTTTCAAACGAGTTTCCTCGGGATCCTAAGAACATTACACTGTATGTGAAGCAAATTGTGTTGCGAAGTGTGTTACGATACGAAATTAATACGCAGACGCCAATACTTTTCCTGGTTTATGCAAACGGTTATGTTTATCGGACATTATTGAGATAAACACATGTTTCCGTCGCACAGAGGAAGACTTAATGCACATAATGGCGGCACATTTGCCACTATTTACTTCCCGCACGGCGGACAAGAGAACGGTTTAGATTAACTCATCAATCTCTCTCGGCGACCGGGGGGGGAAAATTAGCTTACGCAAATCACGGCAAACGTAGGTATTTTTCCCCGCGTCAGCAAAGCGATTTAGAGGCCGGCATGTCTGGCTAAACTGTTTTGTTGAGGTTAACGCCGGCTTTCACATGACACTGCCAGCATTTCTATCTGTTAGTGTCGGCCAAACGGCGCTCATTTCTCCTGCCCTTAACCCTGTCTGTTTGCCAGCGCCGTTCGCTAAACTGCTTTGCAAGTGACTCTGAAAAAAAAACATTTGAATTACAGCACTTCACACACGGAGCATCCCCGCTTTTGCTTCCACATGCTGAGACCATACTTGCCAACCCTCCCGGATTTTCCAGAACACTCCCGAAATTCAGCGCCTCTCCCGAAAACCTCCCGGGACAAATTTTCTCCCGAAATTCAGGCGGAGCTGGAGGCCACGCCCCCTCCAGCTCCATGCGGACCTGAGTGAGGACAGCCTGTTTTCACGTCCGCTTTCCCACAATATAAACAGCGGGTCTGCCCAATGATGTTATAACTGTAGAATGATCGAGGGCGAGTTCTTGGTTTCTTATGTGGGTTTATTGTTAAGCAGTTTCATTAACACATTAAAAACATACAACAACAGCAGTCACGTTTTCCTCTACCGTAAAGCAGTTCGTCTGCCGTAAGCAGCAATGTTGTGACACTCTTAAACAGGATAATACTGCCATCTACTGTACATGCATATAGTTAGAAAAATAGTGACAGAGAATTGTCGGGCTTGCCACTGACAGTTTGTTTGTGTTTTACTTTTTCCTGTGTGTGTTTAGTATTTGCTGTCCTTAGTTCCTGTCAGCACTCTTATGTGAATTATATTTATACAGTGAAGTGAATTATATTTATATAGCGCTTTTCTCAAGTGACTCGAAGCGCTTTACATAGTGACACCCAATATCTAAGTTACATTTAAACCAGTGTGGGTGGCACTGGGAGCAGGTGGGTAAAGTGTCTTGCCCAAGGACACAACGGCAGTAACTAGGATGGCACAGGCGGGAATCGAACCTGCAACCCTCAGGTTGCTGGCACGGCCACTCTACCAACCGAGCTATGCCGCCCCAATTTTTTGGTTCAGCTTCCTGTTTGTCTCCCTGAGTGCTTTGTTTCCCCTCAGCTGCAGCTGATTGCCACCTGGGCACACCTGTTGTCAATCAGCCCGCTCTTATTTGTACCTGCTTTGTCTTCCAGTCAGTGCTGGATTATTGATTTGTCGTTGCCACACGTCGCTCTTGTCGTTGCTATCCTGTCGTGTCGTTTTATTGCAGCGTAGCGGTAAGCTATATTCGTTTGTTTGTAGCTTGCTGTCTTTTGTTCCCTGCTTCCGTTTTGTTTTCGTTCTACAAGTAACGACTTCTGTTTTCCTGTTCACTACCCCCTAGCTTCCACGCTAGGCTCCCTTTTTTTTTCTAGCCTCCATGTGAAGTTCCTTTTTGTTTTCTAGCTCCCATGCTAGCTCTCTTAGTTTGTTATCCGCCTCATGAGGGCTTTGTGTTAGTACCCTTTTATTTGTTCTTGTTCTAATATTTTAATTAAATCATGTTTTCCTGTTCAATGCCTGCCTCCGTCTCTGCATCTTGGGGTTTGTCTACAACAGGGGTCGGGGACCTTTTTGGCTGAGAGAGCCAAGAATCCAAATATTTTAAAATGTATTTCCGTAAGAGCCATATAATATTTTTTTCAACACTCAACACAACTAAACGCGTGCATTTTTAAGTAAGACCAACATTTCTAGAGTACAATAGGTCTCTTATTCTTTGTAATAACATTGTTATTCAGAAGCTAACTGTGGAGGGGATGTGGCCTGCGGGCCTGCAGCGAACTGGGGTGTGCCACGACCGGCCTCGAAATCAGCGACAGGTGCGTAGACGGCCCACCTGGGCCTTGTTATCTAATCACCTGTCGCTCTGTTACAAGCAGCAGCCAGGAGGAGAGACAGGGTTGGGGCTGGAGCCAGAGCGCGAGCGAGAACGAAAGAGAAAAGACAATTGCTGGAAAGCAAATGAGAGACTTATTAAAAAATAAAACAATATTTTAAACCTGAAACAGGCTCTCATGTCGGTGCTTGGTGGTCTGAAGAACCCCCAGGAGGGCAAGCCCCACACTGACCAATAATAAATAAATAACTTCTTACCATTAACGCAACTTCTTGAACAGGTGCAGCAGAAAAACGGATGGATGGATTAAAAATGCATTAGAATGTTTTATATTTTGAACGTTATTTTCAACACTGTGATTACAAGTGGAATTATTCATTACTTATCGTGTTAAGCAATGTCAGCTCAGATTTATCGGTGAGCCAGATGCAGTCATCAAAAAAGCCACATATGGCTCGCGAGCCATAGGTTCCCTACCCCTGGTCTACAACAAACTCTGACAAGAATAGAACAAGGATGGACAATTCAACCCTTAACTCAACAATGAGTAGATGAGTGTTATGTGTGTGTATATGTGTAAATAAATGAATACTGAAATACACACTATTAAACATATATATATATATATATATATATATATATATATATATATATAATAAAATAAAAAATATATATAGCTAGAATTAACTGAAAGTCAAGTATTTTTGTATATATATATATATATATATATATATATATATATATATGAGATATTTGACTCTTAACCACGCCCCCTCCCCACCCCCGACCACTCCCCCCACACCCCACCTCCTGAAATCGGATGTCTTAAGGTTGGCAAGTATGCCTGAGACGTTCCTACCGGAGGCTTAAAGCGGGCAGTTGGGAGCCCTCCTTGCACGGGTATTGGGCAACAAATTGAGGAGGCCGTCTTCGCCGCCTCACTCTTCATTTGGCCACCGAATGATCCACGCCGGTTGTCTGGCAGCCAATTTGTCCAGGAGAAGATGAGAATGTGAGGGAGCGGTCTGGCAGGAAAAAAAAAACAAAAAAAACAATCCGGAGGACATCTTGAAGGAATTACACATGTTTTATCCCCCCCAAGACTATTTAGTCCGTGGAAGTGCAAATGAAGACAGTAACTCACAAAAGGATGGTTTTGCGCCGTGCGTGGTGGCTTCATGCACACTTTGGGGCGTGGGGAAAAAAAAGCATTGCAGAAATTATTCATAAAATTATCTAAAAATCACAAACAATGGACTACTAAATTACGATTCTTACTCATCCCAATTCTGGATTGATTCATAATATTTACAAACCAATTTATATATCATTTTTAAATATAAATGCATATCTTTTTTAAATGGATTTATTAAAATCTTTGCAAGCAAGCTGGGTAAAATTTGCTGTGGTCTGGAACAAAATAACACGCATAAATGCGGCCACTATTACCTACAGATAATGTGTCAAATATAAATTACATACACATAGGACATAAGTGAAGGAAATTAAATGAGCTCAAATATAACTACAAACAATTTGTACATACTGCTAGTCCATAACATCAACACAGTTCACCTTTGTGCATTCTAGCACAGTATAAAACATTTGGTGGACAAAATGACACAAGGAAAGAGTGGTTAAAGGAAACGGCAGGCTGTCTTCTTCAAATGGATTCATCGCAATCTTAGCAAGCTGGGTAACATTTGCTGTGGTCTGGAACAACATGGCACACAAACATCAGAACTGCAGCCAACATTACATACAGATATTGTGTCAAATAAAAAAATAAATAAACAGAGGACATAAGTGAAATAAAATAAATGAGCTCAAATATACCTACAAACAATATGTACATACAGCTAGCCTAAATAGCTATTTAGCACTCCTTTCAACTCAATAACATCAACAAAGCTCGCCTTTGTGCTTTCATGCACAGCATAAAACGTTTGGTGGACAAAATTAGATAAAGAAGGAGTGGCATAAAACACGTCTTTCTGTGGCCGCGTTGGAGAAAGTTGCACATGTAAACAAACTGTTGCGTCACAGTTCACACAACTACGGTGAGTTCAAGGACTGCCGAAATTAGTAAGACAAAACGGCGCTCGCTGAATACTCTCATAAGTGAAGCATAAAAAGAATGGCCAAAGGTAAAGATGTGTTCGTCCAAGTTAAAGGACACAGCAAGCAGTCTTCTTCTAGTGGATTTATTACAATCTTTGCAAGCTGGCTAGCGTTTGCTGTCAATATCATCAACAAAGCTCACCTTTGTGCATTCAAGCACAGTATAACACATTTGGTGGACAAAATGAGACAAAGGAGTGGCATAAAACACGTCTTTCTGTGGCCGTGTCGGAGAAAGTTGTACATGTAAACAAACTCTTGAGTCACAGTCCACACAACTATGATGAGTTCAAGGATTGCTGAAAGTAGTAAGAAAAAATGGCACTCGCTGAATACTCTCATAAGTGAGGCATAAAAAGAATGGCCAAAGGTAAAGATGAGTTCGTCCAAGTTAAAATACACAGCAAGATGTCTTCTTCTAGTGGATTTATTACAATCTTTGCAAGCTGGCTAGCATTTGCTGTCAATATCTTTATCAAAGCTCACCTTTGTGCATTCAAGCACAGTATAAAACATTTGGTGGACAAAATGAGACGAAGGAGTGGCATAAAACACGTCTTTCTGTGGCCGTGTCGGAGAAAGTTGTACATGTAAACAAACTGTTGCGTCACAGTCCACACAACTATGATGAGTTCAAGGATTGCCGAAAATAGTAAGACAAAACGGCGCTCGCTGAATACTTTCATAACTGAGGCATAAAAAGAATGGCCAGAGGTAAAGATGTGTTCGTCCAAGTTAAAAGACACAGCAAGCAGTCTTCTTCTAGTGCAGGGGTGTCAAACTCAAATACAGAGTGAGCAGAAATTTTAAACTGAACAAAGCCGCGGGCCAAGGTTGAACAAATTAATCTTAAAATAGGGACCCGAAGAAGTTTTGCATTGAATATTGAACAAGCAAAGCTTATATAACTTTATAGTGACAAGCAAAATAGAGTTTCAATTTATAATAATAATAATTGAAAAATATCAATGGCATATCAAATAAAATGTAAATAAAAATTGTGGGGGGGGGGTTCTGGGTTTGGTGGTAGCGGTGGTGTATATTGTAGCGTCCTGGAAGAGTTAGTGCTGCAAGGGGTTCTGGGTATTTCTTCTGTTGTGTTTATGTTCTGTTACGGTGCGGATGTTCTCCCAAAATGTGTTTGTCATTCTTGTTGGGTGTGGGTTCACAGTGTGGCGCATATTTGTAACGTTTTTTTGATTGATTGATTGATTGATACTTTTATTAGTAGATTGCACAGTTCAGTACATATTCCGTACAATTGACCACTAAATGGTAAGTTGGGGTCCACGTTAATCAATTAATGGTGTTAAAGTTGTTTATACGGCCACCCTCAGTGTGACCCGTATAGCTGTTGACCCAGTCCTCTTTGATTGGGAGATCCCTGTTTTGACCACTCAGCCATCCTTGGTCTTCTTAAAGGGAAATTTCGGGCTTCAATGAAATTTTTAATTGAGAACCTGTCTCACTAAAATATGATATAAAAGCTTTCCTAGTTACCGATTGATCCGACTGGGATTTGAACCAAGTCCCTTTTGATTGGGAGCAAGCTGTTTAACCATTTTCGGGAGCGGCACTGATCTTCGGGAGTCTCCCGGGAAAATCGTGAGGGTTCGCAAGTACGAGTATCAGCGGTGAATGCGGTGTTACAGAGACACCGCGGGCCAGAGTTTGACACCCATGTTCTAGTGGAGTTATTACAATATTTGCAAGCTGGCTAGCGTTTGCTGTCAATATCTTTAACAAAACTCACTTTTGTGCATTCAAGCACAGTATAAAACATTTGGTGGACAAAATGAGACAAAGAAGGAGTGGCATAAAACACGACTTTCTGTGGCAGTGTCGGAGAAAGTTGTACATGTAAACAAATTGTTGCATCACAGTCCACACAACTATGATGAGTTCAAGGATTGCCGAAAGTAGTAAGACAAAACGGCACTCGCTGAATACTCTCATAAGTGAGGCATAAAAAGAATGGCCAAAGGTAAAGATGTGTTCGTCCAAGTTAAAGGACACAGCAAGATGTCTTCTTCTAGTGGATTTATTACAATCTTTGCAAGCTGGCTAGCGTTTGCTGTCAATATCTTTAACAAAGCTCACCTTTGTGCATTGAAGCACAGTATAAAACATTTGGTGGACAAAATGAGACAAAGGAGTGGCATAAAACACGTCTTTCTGTGGCAGTGTCGGAGAAAGTTGTACATGTAAACAAACTCTTTTGTCACAGTCCACACAACTATGATGAGTTCAAGGATTGCCGAAATTAGTAAGACAAAACGGCGCTCGCCGAATACTCTCATTAATGTAGCATAAATACAAATGTATTAAACTGTGGGCTTTAATAGGAAATGTCGTGTCATGTTTGACCTTCTACAGAAACCATAGTCAAACAAAAAATGTTATTTTCCTCATCTTTTTCCATTTGTGAAAAAAACTCCAGGGAGCCACGATGGCAGCGCTAAATAGAGCCGCGGTTTGCCGAGCCCCGGTATAGGCTGTGTCGACAACCCCTATTAAGGAGGTCCACAGCAGGGCTCATGTTGTGGGGCCAAGCAGCTTCTGACTGGAGGTGTACATAAAACATTTTTATCCACGACTGTCAGTATTTTTGTCACAAAACTAAAGGAGGACACGGTAACCGTTCCCCAGCGAGTGGGAAGAAAACAACAGTTAAAAAAAAAAAAAAGAGCCTGCTGGTCAACGAGTGGGCGCTGGAAGAAAAATGTGTCCCTGCAGGATTGCTTACACATTTTTTTTTTATTCATAATCGTTCTTCTCTTTTGAGTTTTTATTGGGACTTTGAACGCGGCAAATAATAGGACGGGTGATTATTTCGGAGCTGGACGGGGAAAAACACTTTATTGAAACGTATCCATTTCGCCCATTTTGCACTGCACATCATCGCCGAGTGAAACAGATGTTGTTCGTTTGAGTACATCCACACAGGTAATTAAAATGTGATCACATTCACTGGCTGGGAAATAATTGCATATCTGACTAATTTGACTTATTTTTTTAATTGACTCGCAGTTGGAGGAAGACACAGTACTGGTCGTGCACACTAGGACTACCTCTGAACTAGTTGGACTTGAATTAAACACGGTATTTGATAATAACATCTAACCGAATTACAGTTGAACAGAATAAACCTTGTCAAATGATATGCAACCATTTTTCCTCTGCATTTGTCTTTGTTTCCTGTCAGCGCTTTTATTTTGTCTTTATTTCTTGCTTGTTTCTCTGAGTGCTGTGGCTGATTGGCACCAGGCCACACCTGGTGTCAATCAGCCAGCTGCTATTTAGACCTGCTTTGTCCTCCACTCTGCGCTGGATTATTGTCATCAATACACATAGCTCTTACCTGTTATTTGTCGCTGTTCCTGTATGCCGTAGACTGCTTTCCGTCTTTTTGTTCCTAGTTCCTGTTTGCTGGATCCTGTTTCCCGTTTTCCAGTTTGGCTGTTCCTAGTTCGTGTCTTTTCTTTATTTTTACTTTTGGACATTAAATCATGTTTTCCCGGACCATGCCTGCCGCTATCGCTGCATCTTGGGGTTTGTCAACAACAGACTGTGACACAAACACACTGTTAAATAATGTTAAATAATGCTAAAATAAATTAATTTTAATTTAATTAGAAATAAATAATGATAATAACAATTTTCATGCAAAAACTGGGAACAGATGTAACTGCAAATGAAAAAACAGCCTCGCAATTTTAGTCATACTTTTTGCGCTTAATTTTTTTGAATATTTTTTTTTAGAAGAGGCACTTTAAAGGGAACTGCACTTTTTGGAGGGAATTTTGCCTTTTGTTCACAATCATTATGAGGGACAAGAAAACACGTTTTTTATTTTTTTAGGATTTCAAAGATAATACAAAAAATATATAATGTAGGGACAGACACATTCATAACAATATGTAATATGTTTCATATACACACTGCACGTATGTATATATATATATATATATATATATATATATATATATATATATATATACATATATGTATGTGTGGGAAAAATCACAAGACTACTTCATCTCTACAGAACTGTTTCATGAGGGGTTCCCTCAATCATCAAGACAGATATACATATATATATATATATATATGTATATATATATATATATATATATATATATATATATATATATTCATCCATCCATTTTTCCACCACTTATTCCCTTTTTGGGGTCGCGGGGGGTGCTGGCGCCTATCTCAGCTACAATCGTATATAAATATATATATATATATATATATATATATATATATATATATATATATATATATATATATATATATATATATATATATATATATATATGGTGCAAATATACAAGCTAATAAGGTTTTATCTTGTAATACTGATTCATTTCTTCCTCTCCAACCCTAAAGAGCTATGCCTACGTAACAGTGTGGAAAACAAACATCCATTATGCTTAATTAAATCAGGACTTAAGTGTCGCAACAGCGCTTGTTGCTGGCGAGAAGTGGAACTACAGGAAGTGCTCAGAACTGTGAGGCCTCCCGAGCGGTGAGACACCTTATTTTTTGCATTGTCCAGGATTGTTAACTATTTAGCGAATATTGACTGTTTATGTTTTGTATAGTACCTCGCAACGTACAAATACGTTCGCTAAAACAAATCAAAACTGTATCTTAGAGTGATGTTTTGAAGACAATAATGCACTTGTACTGCGTAAACTAACTGATGTGTGTTTTAGAGAACCCCGTGACCCAAGTGGACTCACCGACTCACAATTTGCACTTTTTGCAGGTAAAACTATATTCCATGACACTGTGATGAGGTGGCGACTTGTCCAGGGTGTACCCTGCCTTCCGCCCGATTGTAGCTGAGATAGGCGCCAGCGCCCCCCGCGACCCCGAAAGGGAATAAGCGATAGAAAATGGATGGATGGATGGATGTAAATGTTTGCTTGTCTGTATCGCTGTCCTCACCTATTATTATTATTTTCATGATGCTAATGTTAGCTTTGCTAGGCCCCAGCCTGGGTTGTCAACCCCCATGGTTTGAAGCGAGGTGCGTTCAGGGACATCCCGTAAAATGTTGCGACCGGATTTTTCAGTGTATTTTGCATATAAAAAAAAGGGAGTATCAACAAAATCTGCAGGCAGCATACCCATTACCCTTTCGAGCTGTCCTGGATGAACTGAAATTATTTTTTTCCAATCATTTTGGAACTTGCCAGCGTACTCGTCGTCACCATGTCTCTTCTTCGTTCTTCTGCTTCGTCTCTGTTATGTATTTGGACATTACTACTTGCCGTAGTTTGTCAGCGTATTAACATGCCGGCTGGAATAAACACACGCTGAGAAATAGCTCCTTGCCTGCCTACTTTATGGGTTATAGATACACCTATGGATAACGCAGACATAGATAATAATAGTCTCCTTTTCAAGTGAGAGAGGACGCTGAAGGTAGTGCCTTTAATGGGGAACATTATCACCAAACTTATGTAAGCGTCAATATATACCTTGATGTTGCAGAAAAAAGACCATGTATTTTTTTAACCGGTTTCCGAACTCTAAATGGCTGAATTTTGGCAAATTAAACGCGTTTCTGTTTATCAGTTTTTTAGCGATGACGTCAGAACGTGACGTCACCGAGGTAACACACCCGCCTTTTTCATTTTCAAATTACAAACACCGGGTCTCAGCTCTGTTATTTTCCGTTTTTTTCGACTATTTTTTGGAACCTTGGAGACATCATGCCTCGACGGTGTGTTGTCGGAGGGTGTAACAACACTAACAGGGAGGGATTCAAGTTGCACCACTGGCAAGAAATCTCCCGCCAGACCCCCATTGAATGTACCAAAGTGTCTTCACATTTGACCGGCGATGCTAAGACAGACATGGCACAGAGATGTATGGATAACCTGCAGATGCATTTGCAACGATCAAGTCAACGAAATCACAAAGGTGAGTTGTGTTGATGTTGTTGACTTATGTGCTAATCAGACATATTTGGTCACGGCATGACTGCCAGCTAATAGATGCTAACATGCTACGCTAATCGATACTAACATGCTATTTACGCTAGCTGTATGTACATTTGAAACTAGATACCCACATTTAATGCGAAACAAACACTTACCAATCGACGGATTTAAGTTGCTCCAGTGTCACAAGATGCGAAAGTCCTGATCAGTTGGTCCGCACATTTTACCGGCGATGCTAATAAGGCAGCCATGCTATGGGCCACTTCATTGGGTACACCCATGCTATGGCCGAATAGCGTCAATAGCTTCAATTTCTTCTTCAATTTAATTTTCGCTATCTGCCTCCATACTCTGACCATCTGTTTCAATACATGCGTAATCTGTTGAATCGCTTAAGCCGCTGAAATCCGAGTCTGAATCCGAGCTAATGTCGCTATATCTTGCTGTGGTAACCGCCATGTTGTTTGTATTGGCAGCACTGTATGACGTCACAGGGAAATGGACCGTCGCATCGCAAATAGCGAAAATCAAGAACTTTAAAGCTTTTTTCAGGGATATTCTGAGAGGTGTAACATTTTGAAAATAACTCCGAAAAATAAAACAAGCCACTGGGAACTGATTTTTTATTGTTTTTAACCCTTTTGAAATTGTGATAATGTTCCCCTTTAAGGCACGCCCCCAATATTGTTGTACGGGTGTAAATCGGGAGAAATTCGTGAGAATGGTTCCCCCCCGAAAGATTTTCGATAGGGGCAAGTATGGGGGTTGCCAAGACACTTGCCAACCTTGAGACCTCAGAATTAGGGAGATATTCAGAAGGCCCCCTGGGGGTGATGGTGTATATATTATATATATGTATGTATGAATGTATGTATGTATATATATATATATATATATATATATATATATATATATATATATATATATATGTATGTATGTATGTGTATATATATATATATATGTATGTATGTATGTGTGTATGTACGCATGTATGCATGTATGTATGCATGTATGTATGTATGTATATATGTATATATATATATACAATATATATACATATATATATATATATACATACACATGTGTATATATATATATATATATATATATATATATATATATATATATATATATAATAATTGCAATGTTTAATTTCTGACTGTCATGGGGGACCTATTGATACCTGATGAATCATAGCAATAAAAAGGTGCCATATGTCTGGGGAATAAATGATGAAAAAATGAAGAAACAAACCGCTGCAACCATTTTCAGCGATATACAGTCCTGGAGAAAAAAACAAAAACAAGGTATCCCATGGTGCAACTCTTCAAATCCTGAACCGCCTCACACAAAAGGGTAACATTTGACCAAACATACACCCCTGCGGTGTTGCCTGTGCTTTTCTTCTTCTTCTTTTTTTATTTTTGACAAATACAATACACAACATGGTGGCGCTGTTATAAAAAAAAAAAAAAAAACTTGCGGTCAAAACTAAAGTTTGACCGTGTGAGTCAGACCCACGGGAGGTGACGGGGACAAACACGAGGCATGGTACAATTGCTCCAAACATCCAACAAAACAAAAAAAAAAATGTTTATATGTATCTGTATATGTATATGTATGCATGTACATATACATAGTGACCTGAAAATTAACAAAGTATTAAAGATTTTGTTTTATGTAAGCGCTAACGCAGACAATGGCGCCATGATGACAAGAAAGCTAACTAGCTCATGCTGCTATATTGACATACCGAGCTGCTGCATGGCCTCTGAGTTGGTGAAAGTTAATTCTAGATTATAAATAATTCTTCATCTAAACAGGACAATACAAACGTACCATCAGTTGGCATCCCCTGAGAGCAGACGTTGCACAGTAAGTGATTTTATTATCTAGGGACGGCGTGGCGCAGTGGAAGAGTGGCCGTGCGCAACCCGAGGGTCCCTGGTTCAAATCCCACCTAGTACCAACCTCGTCACGTCCGTTGTGTCCTGAGCAAGACACTTCACCCTTGCTCCTGATGGGTGCTGGTTGGCGCCTTGCATGGCAGCTCCCTCCATCAGTGTGTGAATGTGTGTGTGAATGGGTAAATGTGGAAGTAGTGTCTAAGCGCTTTGAGTACCTTGAAGGTAGAAAAGCGCTATACAAGTATAACCCATTTATCATGTATTTATAGTTTGTATCTCTTGTTTAGCACTTAGCAATACTGCTACATGATGCTTAGTGTTTCACTAAAGCTGCATCTGTTTAACACACAGCTTATAAAACTTGTTGATCGTCCTCCATATATTCAGACTCAAAAATATACGTTTCTGGATCGTCGTTTGTCCCAAAGTAGTCTTTGTTGTCTCTCATGAAGTCTGCCATGATTAGTAGTGTTGTTGTTGAAGGAAATTACCAGGTTTGCTACTGACAGTTTGGTTTTCCTTAGTTTGGTGTTTTCATTCCTGTCCAGGGCTCCTACTTGTAGTTTCTACTTCCTGTGTTTTTGAAATCCGTTTCTGTCCCGGTGCTCCTGTTTTTTTTTTTTACAGTATCTTTGCAGTCTGAAGCACCTTTACTTTCTGTTCCACGTCCTGCCAGCACAAGTGATTCTCATGAATTAGTTCTATTTAGTTCCACCTGGGTTCCTCCTTCTGTGCTGGATTGTTCGACTTGTTCGTCGGCTTTCTTGTGCCAAACAATATACTTTCACCTGCACGCCGTCTGCTGTCCCCGCGTCCTTGGTAGGTTACGCTACAAGCAACGCTCACCAGATTGTGACGGAAATAGCGAACGTCGTGACGAGCCTGCGGAATTAACACACTGATTAAATTGAGCAAATACGTAAATATCACATGTTATTGTGAATGTGACGGATACTACATTACATATATCTTTTGGCTCAAAGTAGTCTTATTTGTCTCTCGTGAAGTCCGCCATGATTAGTAGTTTTTTTTTTTAGGGAAAAGTTAAATTAATATGCCGCCATATGAGAAAAATGAGCACACAACATAAATATCACATGTTATTATGAATGTGACGGATACTACATTGCATATATCATTTGGCTCAAAGTAGTCTTGGGTGTCTCTCATGAAGTCCGCCATGATTAGTAGTTTTTTTTTTTTAAAGGGAGAATCTAAATTATTACGCCGTCATTTGCTTAAAATGAGCGCAATACGTAAATATCACATGTTATTATGAATGTGACGGATACTACATTACATACATCATTTGGCTTAAAGTAGTCTTTCTTGTCCCTCATTAAGTCCGACATGATTATTTGTTAATTTTTAAGGGAAAAGTGAAAAAAATACGCCGCCGTATACAAACCCTGTTTTTCCATATGAGTTGGGAAACTTTGTTCGATGTAAATATAAACAGAATACAACGATTTGCAAATCCTTTTCAACCCATATTCAATTTCATCACTACAAAGACAACATATTTGATGTTCAAACTCATAAACTTTATTTTTTTTTTTGCAAATAATAATTAACTTAGAATGTCATGGCTGCAACACGTGCCAAAGTAGTTGGGAAAGGGCATGTTCACCACTGTGTTACATCACCTTTTCTTTTAACAACACTCAATAAACGTTTGGGAACTGAGGAAACTAGTTGTTGAAGCTTTGAGAGTGGAATTCTTTCCCATTCTTGTTTTATGTAGAGCTTCAGTCGTTCAACAGTCCGGGGTCTCCGCTGTCGTATTTTACGCTTCATAATGTGCCACACATTTTCCATGGGAGACAGGTCTGGACTGCAGGCGGGCCAGGAAAGTACCCGCACTCTTTTACTACAAAGCCACGCTGTTATAACACGTGGCTTGGCATTGTCTTGCTGAAATAAGCAGGGGTGTCCATGATAACGTTGCTCCAAAACCTGTATGTACCTTTCAGCATGAATGGTGCCTTCACAGATGTGTAAGTTACCCATGCCTTGGGCACTAATACACCCCCATACCATCACAGATGCTGGCTTTTGAACTTTGCGCCTATGACAATCCGATTTGTTATTTTCCTCTTTGTTCCGGAGGACACCACCTCCTCTGTTTCCAAATATAATTTGAAATGTGAACTCGTCAGACCACAAAACACCTTTCCACTTGGCATCAGTCCATCTTAGATGAGGTCAGGCCCAGCAAAGCCAGCCGCGTTCCTTGGTGTTGTTGATAAATGGGTTTTGCATTGCATAGCAGAGTTTTAACTTGCACTTACAGATGTAGCGACCAACTGTAGTTACTGAGAGTGGTTTTATGAAGTGCTCCTGAGCCCATGTGGTGATATCCTTTACGCACTGATGCAGTACCACCCGAGGGATCAAAGGTCCGTAATATCATCGCTTACGTGCAGTGATTTCTCCAGATTCTCTGAACCTTTTGATGATTTTACGGACCGTAGATGGTAAAATCCCTAAATTCCTTGCAATAGATCGTTGAGAAATTTTGTTCTAAAACTGTTCCACAAATTGGTGACCCTCGCCCCATCCTTGTTTGTGAACTACTTAGCATTTCATGGAAGCTGCTTTTATACCCGATCATGGCACCCACCTGTTCACAATTAGCCTGCACACCTGTGGGTGTCAAATGGGGTCCGCATGATGCGTCACCCCGGATGCAGTGGGACCAGACAGGCAGGATTGCAGGTAGGAGCTGGTTTTAATACAAAAATAAAATAACACTGGTACAAAAAGACAAACAAAAGGCGTGCCTAACGCACGGGGAGCTAGGCTAACACTTAGCACGGAGTTACAGTGTCCACAGAAGCGCGTGTCGAGCGCACAGAAGGAAAGCCGAATTTAGCAAAAGACAAGAACGAGAGAATCACACGTGCGTGTTGCATATAGCAAGTGACGAACCCAGACCCAACAAAGGGAGAAGGGCAGGTTTAATACAGAAACAATAATCATAAACAGGTGTGCTTCAAACGGTCAGTGCAGGTGGAACAAATGAGGTAACCATGGAGACAGAACAAACAAGGAAGGGCAACCAGGAACTAAAAGAAGTCCAAAACTAACCGAACAGGAGTAAACAAAACATGATCCGGACCACGGATCATGACAGTGGGATGTTCCATATAAGTGTTTGATGAGCATTCCTAAACTTTATCAGTATTTCCTTTCTTCTTCCGCTTATCCGAGATCGGGTCGCGGGGGCAACAGCCTAGGCAGGGAAACCCAGACTTCCCTCTCCCCAGCCACTTCGTCTAGCTCTTCCCGGGGGATCCCGAGGCATTCCCCGGCCAGCCGGGAGACATAGTCTTCCCAACGTGTCCTGGGTCTTCCCCGTGGCCTCCTACCGGTTGGACGTGCCCTAAACACCTCCCTAGGGAGGCGTTCGGGTGGCATCCTGACCAGATGCCCGAACCACCTCATCTGGCTCCTCTCGATGTGAAGGAGCAGCGGCTTTACTTTGAGTTCCTCCCGGATGGCAGAGCTTCTCACCCTATCTCTAAGGGAGAGACCCAAACTCATTTCGGCTGCTTGTACCCGTGATCTTATCCTTTCGGTCATGACCCAAAGCTCATGACCATAGGTGAGGATGGGAACGTAGATCGACCGGTAAATTGAAAGCTTTGCCTTCCGGCTCAGCTCCTTCTTCACCACAACGGATCGGTACAACGTCCGCATTACTGAAGACACTGCACCGATCCGCCTGTCGATCTCACGATCCACTCTTCCCCCACTCGTGTACAAGACTCCTAGGTACTTGAACTCCTCCACTTGGGGCAGGGTCTCCTCCCCAACCCGGAGATGGCATTCCACCCTTTTCCGGACGAGAACCATGGACTCGGACTTGGAGGTGCTGATTCTCATTCCGGTCGCTTCACACTCGGCTGCGAACCGATCCAGCGAGAGCTGAAGATCCCGGCCAGATGAAGCCATCAGGACTACATCATCTGCAAAAAGCAGAGACCTAATCCTGCGGTCACTAAACCGGAACCCCTCAACGCCTAGACTGCGCCTAGAAATTCTGTCCATAAAAGTTATGAACAGAATCGGTGACAAAGGGCAGCCTTGGTGGAGTCCAACCCTCACTAGAAATGTGTTCGACTTACTGCCGGCAATGCGGACCAAGCTCTGGCACTGATCATACAGGGAGCGGACCGCCACAATAAGACAGTCCGATACCCCATACTCTCTGAGCACTCCCCACAGGACTTCCCGAGGGACACGGTCGAATGCCTTCTCCAAGTCCACAAAGCACATGTAGACTGGTTGGGCAAACTCCCATGCACCCTCAAAGACTCTGCCGAGAGTATAGAGCTGGTCCACAGTTCCACGACCAGGACGAAAACCACACTGTTCCTCCTGAATCCGAGGTTGGACTATCGGGCGTAGCCTCCTCTCCAGTACACCTGAATAAACCTTACCGGGAAGGCTGAGGAGTGTGATCCCACGATAGTTGGAACACACCCTCCGGTCCCCCTTCTTAAAGAGAGGAACCACCACCCCGGTCTGCCAATCCAGAGGTACCGCCCCCGATGTCCACGCGATGCTGCTGAGTCTTGTCAACCAAGACAGCCCCACAGCATCCAGTATTTATCAGTATTTATTGCCACCTTTCCCAACTTCTTTCTCACGTGTTGCTGGCATCAAATTCTAAAGTTAATGATTATTTGCAAAAAAAAAATGTTTATCAGTTTGAACATCAAATATGTTGTCTTTGTAGCATATTCAACTGAATATGGGTTGAAAATTCTTTGAAAATTATTGGATTCTGTTTTTATTTACATCTAACACAATTTCCCAACTTATATGGAAACGGGGTTTGTAGTATAAGTAAACATTGATTGATTGATTGATTGATAGTATAAAAATTAAGATATTCAAAGTTGTGTCTCCGCCGCATAGGTAGTCCTCCAAGGTTACATTATTTGACGCCGAGATCATTATCCATGCGTTTGTTACGCCTCGTCTCGATTACTGTAACGTATTATTTTCGGGTCTCCCCATGTCTAGCATTAAAAGAATACTGTTGGTACAAAATGCGCCTGCTAGACTTTTGACAAGAACAAGAAAGTTTGATCACATTACGTCTGTACTGGCTCACCTGCACTGGCTTCCTGTGCACTTAAGATGTGACTTTAAGGTTTTACTACTTACGTATAAAATACTACACGGTCTAGCTCCAGCCTATCTTGCCGATTGTATTGTACCATATTTCCCGGCAAGAAATCTGCGTTCAAAAGACTCCGGCTTATTAGTGATTCCTAAAGCCCAAAAAAAGTCTGCGGGCTATAGAGCGTTTTCCGTTCGGGCTCCAGTACTCTGGAATGCCCTCCCGGTAACAGTTCGAGATGCTACCTCAGTAGAAGCATTTAAATCTCACCTTAAAACTCATTTGTATACTCTAGCCTTTTAACATACCTCCTTTTTAGACCAGTTGATCTGCCGCTTCTTTTCTTTTTATCCTCTGTCCCCTCCTCCCTTGTGGAGGGGGTCCGTTCCGATGACCATGGATGAAGTACTGGCTGTCCAGGATGGACCGCTCGTCGGGACCCAGGATGGACCGCTCGCCTGTGTATCGGTTGGGGACATCTCTACAATCCGCTTGGGATGGTTTCCTGTGGACGGGACTCTCGCTGCTGTCTTGGATCCGCTTTGAACTGAACTCTCGCGGCTGTGTTGGAGCCACTATGGATTGAACTTTCACAGTATCATGTTAGACCCGCTCGACATCCATTGCTTTCGGTCCCCTAGAGGGGGGGGGGGGGGGGGGGTTGCCCACTTTTGAGGTCCTCTCCAAGGTTTCTCATAGTCAGCATTGTCACTAGCGTCCCACTGGGTGTGAATTCTCCTTGCCCACTGGGTGTGAGTTTTCCTTGCCCTTTTGTGGGTTCTTCCGAGGATGTTGTAGTCGTAATGATTTGTGCAGTAATTTGAGACATTTGTGATTTAGGGCTATATAAATAAACATTGATTGATTGATTGTCACTGGTTCCGTCGCCTTTGAGCAACGAGGGTCTTTTGTGTGCTTTTTTTGCACGACGCCATTGACCTGTCAGTCATCTCGGCTGATCACAGCTTTCAGTGAGCTTTGCTTTTCCTTTTCCGTACCCCCGAGTGCCGTTCCCGGCTCCCCAGGCAATCGCTGTTCGTTTGGCTGCTTACAAGAAAAACAGCAACGTTTTCCTCCTCAAGCAAGGCTGAGAAGGCTCCATTACATTCTGCTTTATTTGATTTCATCCCATACGTACGTCGCCTGTTGTGGTATTTCAATGTGGAATCAAAGTTTAAGGCGGAACAAAAAAAAAGAAAAAAAAACTCCTTCAGTAAGAGACCAGACAGCAAATAGATCAGACTTTGTGTTTTTTTTTTTTTTGCAGACAGAAGTTATGGCAGCAACGGGAGTCGATATTAAAATGCCACGTTGGAAGATGAAGGCGTCGAAAATGCAGAGAGGAGAACGTTGCAATGGCACAGCGGGCTCAGATGTTGGAACCCAAGTAGTTTTGTTTTAATCACACTGCGCTCTCTTTGTCCCGTTTGCTAGGTTTTAATCCCCTCTGACGTCGGTCTCTCTTCCACACTGATTTTTTCCATTCCTTATCTAAAATACCGTATTTTCCGGACTACAAGCCGCACTTAAAGGCCTACTGAAATGAGATTTCTTATTAAAACGGAGATAGCAGCTCCATTATATGTGTCATACTTGATCATTTCGAGATATTGACATATTTTTGCTGAACAGATTTAGTAGAGAACATCGACGATAAAGTTTGCAACTTTTGGTCGCTAATAAAAAAGCCTTGCCTGTAGCGGAAGTAGCAGACGATGTGCGTGTGACGTCACGGGTTGTGGAGCTCCTCACATCAGAGCATTGTTTACATTCATGGCCACCAGCAGCGAGGGCGATTCGGACCGAGAAAGCGAAGATTTCCCCATTAATTTGAGCGAGGATGAACAATTTGTGGATGAAGAAAGTGAGAGTGAAAGACTAGAAGAAAAAAAAGGCAAGGGCAGTGGGAGCAATTCAGATGTTATTAGACACATTTACTAAGATAATTCTGATAAATCCCTTATTGTCTTAATAGTGTTTTAGTGAGATTATATGGTCGTACCTGCACAACCTGAAGGTCGGCCCCGCACCTTTCTTCAGCACCAGTCGCCGGGTGGTGGAGAACATTGACGATAAAGTTTGCAAATTTTGGTCGCTAATAAAAAAGCCTTGCCTGTAGCGGAAGTAGCAGACGATGTGCGCGTGACGTCACGGGTTGTGGAGCTCCTCACATCTGAGCATTGTTTACAATCATGGCCACCAGCAGCGAGAGCGATTCGGACCGAGAAAGCGAAGATTTCCCCATTGATTTGAGCGAGGATGAACGATTTGTGGATGAGGAAAGTGAGAGTGAAAGACTAGAAGAAAAAAAAAAGGCAAGGGCGGTGGCAGCAATTCAGATGTTATTAGACACATTTACTAGGATAATTCTGATAAATCCCTTATCTGCTTATTGTCTTAATAGTGTTTTAGTGAGATTATATGGTCGTACCTGCACAACCTGAAGGTCGGCCACGCACCTTTCTTCAGCACCAGTCGCCGGGTGGTGGAGAACATTGACGATAAGGTTTGCAAATTTTGGTCGCTAATAAAAAAGCCTTGCCTGTAGCGGAAGTAGCAGACGATGTGCGCGTGACGTCACGGGTTGTGGAGCTCCTCACATCTGAACATCGTTTACAATCATGGCCACCAGCAGCGAGAGCGATTCGGACCGAGAAAGCGAAGACTTCCCCATTAATTTGAGCGAGGATGAAAGAGTTGTGGATGAGGAAAGTGAGAGTGAAGGACTAGAAAAAAAAAGACTATACAGTGGGAGCGATTCAGACGTTATAACACAAATTTACTAGGATAATTCTGATAAATCCCTTATCTGCTTATTCTTTTAGGGAGATTATATGGTCGTACCTGCACAACCTGAAGGTCGGCCCCGCACCTTTCTTCAGCACCAGTCGACGGGTGGTGGCGATGCCCGTCTCTGCCCTTCGCAAGGGACCCTCTTCGAAACACGATCTTTCAAAATGATCGCTGCCTAATACACTGAAATTTGTGTGTGTGGTCCAATCCAGCCGTGTTCGCTTGACCGCTCTGTTCCATAGTAAAGCTTCACCGTCATCTTTCGGGAATGTAAACAAGGAAACACCAGCTGTGTTTGTGTTGCTAAAGGCGGCCGCAATACACCGCTTCCCACCTACAGCTTTCTTCTTTGACGTATCCATTATTCATTGAACAAATTGCAAAAGATTCAGCAACACAGATGTCCAGGATGCTGTGTAATTATGCGATGAAAACAGACGACTTATAGCTGGGAATGGTGCTGGAACAAAATGTCCTCTACAATGCGTGACATCACATCATACCGCGACGTTTTAGCATGATACTTCCGCGCGAAATTTTAAATTGCAATTTAGTAAACTGAACCGGCCGTATTGGCATGTGTTGCAATGTTAATATTTCATCATTGATATATAAACTATCAGACTGTGTGGTCGCTAGTAGTGGGTTTCAGTAGGCCTTTAAAGAGTTAAAGGGGAACATTATCAGCAGACCTATGCAAGCGTCAATATATACTTTGATGGTGCAGAAAAAAGACCATCTATTTTTTTAACAGATTTCCGAACTCTAAATGGGTGAATTTTGGCGAATTAAACACCTTTCTGTTTATCGCGCTGGAGACGATGACGTCAGAATGTGACGTCGCCGAGGTAACACACCCACCATTTTCATTTTCAACACATCACAAACACCGGGTCTCAGCTCTGTTATTTTCCGTTTTATTTACTATTTTTTGGAACTTTGGAGACATCATGCCTCGTCGGTGTGTTGTCGGAGGGTGTAACAACACTAACAGGGAGGGATTCAAGTTGCACCACTGGCCCGAAGATGCCAAAGTGTCTGCCGCCAGACCCCCATTGAATGTGCCAGAGTGTCTCCACATTTGACCGGCGATGCTAAGACAGACATGGCACAGAGATGTATGGATAACCTGCAGATGCATTTGCAACGATAGTCAACGGAATCACAAAGGTGAGTTTTGTTGATGTTGACTGCCAGCTAATCGATGCTAACATGCTACGCTAATCGATGCTAACATGCTATTTACCGGCGGTGCTAAAGCAGACATGGCACAGAGATGTATGGATAACCTGTAGATGCATTTGCAACTATATTACGTTTCCTTCCACCCACATTTCATGCGAAACAAACACTTACCAATCGACGGATTTAAGTTGCTCCAGTGTCAAAAGATACGAAAGTCCTGATCGTTTGGTCCGCACATTTTACCGGCGATGCTAACGCAGCTATTCGGCCATGCTATGGCTATGATTAGCGTCAATAGCTATTCGCTCAATAGCTTCAGTTTCTTCTTCAATATTTTCATACTCCAACCATCTGTTTCAATACATGCGTAATCTGTTGAATCGCTTCAGTCGCTGAAATCCGAGTTTGAATCCGAGCTAATGTTGCTATATCTTGCTGTGGTATTCCCATTGTTTGTTTACATCGGCAGCACTGTGTGACGTCACAGGGAAATGGCCAGTGTCTTCGCAGAGAGCCGGAAATAAGGCACTTTAAAGCTTTATTTAGGGATATTCCGAGAGCGGTAAAATTTTGAAAAAAACTTCAAAAAATACAACAAGCCACTGGGAGCTGATTTTTATTGTTTTTAACCCTTTTGAAATTGTGATAATGTTCCCCTTTAAGAAGACGCTGCCTAAGGTGAGCCACGTAAATAAGCGACTTGAAGATCAATCAATCAATCAATCAATGTTTATTTATATAGACCCAAATCACAAATATCTCAAAGGACTGCACAAACCATTACGACTACAACATCCTCGGAAGAACCCACAAAAGGGCAAGGAAAACTCACATCCAGTGGGACGCCAGTGACAATGCTGACTATGAGAAACCTTGGAGAGGACCTCAGATGTGGGCAACCCCCCCCCTCTAGGGGACCGAAAGCAATGGATGTCGAGCGGGTCTAACATGATGATCCGTAAAACATCATCCATGCAACATTTTGACCGAAAAAACACCATCACATGTTATGTAACCACAAGGAAGTCTTTTGCATTTAGAAAAAAACTATAAAATAGGACTCTTTTATTGCGTCCTATAATCCGGTGCGTCTTATATATGAAAATATATCGAATACGGACCATTCCTTGAAAGTACAGATTATAACCCAGTGTGTCCTATGGTCCGGAAAATCCATCCATCCATTTTATTCCCTTTTGGGGTCGCGGGGGGCGCTGGCGCCTATCTCAGCTACAATCGTGCGGAAGGCGGGGTACACCCTGGACAAGTCGCTACCTCATCGCAGGGCCAACACAGATAGACAGACAACATTCACACACTAGGGCCAATTTGGTGTTGCCAATCAATCTATCCCCAGGTGCATGTCTTCGGAAGTGGGAGGAGCTTATCCCCAGGTGCATGTCTTCGGAAGTGGGAGGAGCCTATCCCCAGGTGCATGTTTTTGGAAGTGGGAGGAAGCCGGAGTACCCGGAGGGAACCCACGCATTCACGGGGAGAACATGCAAACTCCACACAGAAAGATCCCGAGCCTGGATTTGAACCCAGGACTGCAGGACCTTCGCATTGTGAGGCAGACGCACTAACCCCTCTGCCACCGTGAAGCCCGGTCCGGAAAATACAGTAAGTAAAACATTTGCTGCAGAAATGGATGACACGGTTTATCCCGGGGCAGTTACCTTTATTAGTTATGTTCCGGCCCCGCACCTTAATGACCTGTCATTTTTACATACCGCGTCCATTTGTAAACGCTGTGTGGTATCGATCAATGTGTTTCCACGTCCAGCCAGACTACATCAACAGTGTCTCTGTGGCCCTCCAAGAACCCAAGATAGATATTCTCCTGTCAGCGCTCTGTATTCTCAGAATTCTTCTAATTAAACTGGTCGGCATCCAACCGTGCGAGCGCTCCGCGCCGCTTAATTCCTCATCTCAGGAGTGTGAGAATGGTCTCCAACGCCATGGCGTCTTTTGGAATATGTGGGAAGTGGAACTCCAAAGTCAAATGAGATCTTTTTTAAAGGGGACCGATGATGATTTTAATCCACACTTAAAACACTTCCTTGGGGTCTGGATAAAAAAGTATTGCTGGGTTTCAATCACGGGACCGATTTGAGCCTCATGAGGCTGCTGTTTATTTACCTGGATCAGTGTGGATGTGAGCGTATTTTGAAAGGTTTAGAAAATGTGTGTCAAAGTCAAGACCCGCGGGCCGGATCTGGCACGCAAATTAATTATCTATGGCCGCTGAGATGATATTTGATTATTATTCGATCCGGCCCGCAGACCACAGCTGCCTGCTGCTGTCTTGCATGCACCAGAGACTATGAATTTCCAAAATCTTCAAAATGGGGTCCCAGGGACCCCATCGAACCATGGGGTAATACAGTAAATTTTTGGGGTCCCACTTTTTTTTGTAACCGTTTTGAAAACAAATGACAAATGTATGCATTATGCTGTTATGTCACAATCTATGTTGTGTTTTGGAACAATTTTGACAAAAATGTTACTTGATTCATAAAAAAAAAAATATATAAATATATATATATATATATATATATATATATATATACACACTAAAGAAAAGTTTTTTATGCATATGTAAATTTATTCAGTTATAAATATTCATTCACTTTCTTCTTTCCTTCATGGAACTTCATGTAAACTTTGGCGCTGCCGTTTTTTTTTCTGTGTTTTTTTTGTATTATTTTCAGAATGTGTTTGTTCAAAATTTTGGCCAAAGTAAGACAAAGAAAACAATCTGAAACTGTTTAAATTTTGTAGTTTTAATGCCATGTTTATAATATGTATGTATGTCTATGTCTATATATAAATATGTAAATATATATATATATATATATATATATATATATATATATATATATATATATGTGTGTACTGTATATATGTATAAATATACATATATACATGTATATATGTATATATATTTATGGGTATATATATGTGTGTATTTATATATTTATATGTATATATATATATATATATATATATATATATAAAATATATACACCTATAAAGATATATACACACATATATAATGTGTATATATATGCATATGTGTATATATGTGTATATTAATGTGTAATATATATACTGTATATATATATTTATATATAAATATATATATATATATATGTATATATTTATATGTATATATATAATATATATATACCTATAAAGATATATACACACATATATAATGTGTATATATATATGTATGTGTATATCTATGCATATGTGTATATATGTATATTTATATGTGTAATATATATACTGTATATTAATATATATATATATATATATATATATATATATATATATATATATATATGTATATATATATATATATATATATATATATATATATATATATATATATATATATATATATATATATATATATATATATATATATATATAAGCAACCGATCGCATTGGTGAAATCCACAACTGCCCCAACACATTCATTTATATATATATGTATATATATATATATATATGATTGAACCAATCTAAAAAATTAAAATTTAGGCCATATCCACGCACCCAGGAGCTTTTCTAACCTGCAACCTTTTTCGAAAAAATGTCATTATAATCATAATACCAAATGATTCATTGCCAGAAACGGTTTGAATCGAGAATCGTGTCAAATCCAATCGTCACCCCAGAAATGGAAACTTGATCGAATTGGTAGGGGCCCAAACATTCACACCCTTGGCATGGTTAGTGAAATATGGATTGACCTTGGGTTTTAGACCCTGAATCTAGTCTACAATTCCATTCCGTCTGCAATCACCGCAATCAAGTAAATGTCTGTAACTCTCAGTGAAACATCTGCCGACAGGTATTCTCCCCCAAATCTTTGCCTTCTCAAGATTGCACGTCTCAGTTCCTTCCAAAGAATTTAAATCAGGGACCAATTATTCCTTTTTTTTTTTTTTTCTTTCAGACCGAGCTGGCTGGCACTGGGCAGTGGTGCATTTTGCTCAGGAATGACTTGATAGTCCTGTGCTTTCATTGTGCCGTGCACTGATTAAAGTCCGTGTCAGATGCTGCAAAGCAGCCCCAGGACACAACCCTTTCTCTTCACGTTTCGCAGTCGCTAGTCCTCCGTTCTTTGCATGCATCATTCATGCACCAGAAAGCGGATCCCTCGTGACGGTCTGGACATCAGTGTTGGCCTCCTCTATTTCTTATTATTTTCCTGACCTTTGACGTTTTGGGCTTGAGCGCCTGCCCCCTTAGTTTGTAATTAGGAGACTCACCTGCTGGTAATCACTAATCGGGAAGCTTTTTATGCCAGCCAGAGGACGATGTTACAGCATTTGCTTTTGCTTTGCTCCAAAACGTGCATAGCTTAAAGGGGAACATTATCAGCAGACCTATGTAAGCGTCAATATATACCTTGATGGTGCAGAAAAAAGACCATCTATTTTTTTAACCGATTTCCGAACTCTAAATGGGTGAATTTTGGCGAATTAAACGCCTTTCTGTTTACCGAGCTGGAGGCGATGACGTCAGAATGTGACGTCGCCGAGGTAACACACCCACCATTTTCATTTTCAACACATTACAAACACCGGGTCTCAGCTCTGTTATTTTCCGTTTTTTTGACTATTTTTTGGAACCTTGGAGACATCATGCCTCGACGGTGTGTTGTCGGAGGGTGTAACAACACTAACAGGGAGGGATTCAAGTTGCACCACTGGCCCGAAGATGCCAAAGTGTCTTTTTTTTTTCCAAAAAATGTGTGCTAGTGTTTGTGCTATGGCGCCGTCATTTGGACATATTTGCTCACTGTAGGCGGAAAATGTACTTCCTGTTCCGGGCCTTGAACCGGAAGTATAGCCAAAGGTATAGATGTGTGTGTCCTACTTAAAGGAAACGGCAGGGTGTCTTCTTTTAAGGGATTTTTTTTTGACAATCTTTGCAAAATGGGTAACGTTTCCTGTGGTCTG